>NC_035446.2:77139436-77436607 GCF_002127325.2 Helianthus annuus
CACTATGCACATGAATGATATTATTAACTTTATTTGCTCAAATTCAGTATGACACACTCATTGAATCATCTATTTTTATAACCACGTTGCCCTAATTACGAACGGATTAAAATTCCATAATGCTTATAATCACGTTGCCCTAATTACGAATGGATGAAGAATGTACGATCGATGATTATGTTCCTAATATATATTATACGACTAATTTTGGGCGAACTTTGGGAACTAACCTCGATTGTATGACTATCAGCAGGTAAAATCTCAAATCTGGGATAAGATCTCAATCCAGATGCTTCGTTGCTTCGATATGGTGAACTGGTGATGGTGAAGTGATGATGTATTCGAGATGATGATGTAATCGACGAACTATTGAGTATTGTTGAGAGATTCAGGACGAGCTGTTGAGATTCAGGTTGAAGGTTGAAAATGTTGAGAGATCTGGATCTAATCAGGGGTTGGAGAGAATGGACGTGAAAGTTTTAATTAAATGCAATTTAATTCCTGCTCGAAGTCCAGTATTTTAAAAGTTGTTTGGTATTTACAAAATTGCCCTCTGTTCACATTGGTTCTCGCGGTTCTCGCAATAAGGGTGGTTCTCGCATGAACCCTACCATATATATATATATATATATATATATATGTATCAATGGATAAATATGTTACTTAGCATAAACAGGAAAATAAATGCATCATATCACATATAACTCTCGTTTATCCTTTCGGGGGGAGGGGGGGTCATTTTGTCTTTGGCAAGTCTATCCCACGTAGACTATGCCCTAATTGGCACTTTAATTTGGGGTATCCTCCTCCCTACTAATGTCCTTGCCTTGTCTTTTCTTTGAAAAAAAATGTTTGACTCATGGATCTTGACGCTTTCGTGAATGCAATGAAAAACCTTTTTGTGAAAATGTTTTCGTGAGAGAGTCCTAGTGATTGTAGTCTAGACTCGAGAAGAAATCCTAGTTCACTACAATCGAAGCTCTGATACCAAACTGTCACACCCTGACTTTTGCGGAAGCGTATGATGTGTGACTTGTTTAATATCATTGCATTTAATCATAATAAACAACTACATGATCAAAAAGATGTTCATCCATTCATTAAGTTTAAAGTATTACAAACACCAGTTATTTAAGTTTGAAACAACGCAACCTTCGACTAAGATACAATTCAACAAAAGTGGATGGCATCTTAACTTGGAATTTACTTCTAGAAACAACACCAGCGCCCAAGATCTGACTTGTTTCCTGAAATACATGTAATTTTGAAAACATCAACAAAAGTTGAGCGAGTTCATGTGTTTTGTATAAATACTGATAAACTTGTAAACGTTTGAGAGACTCCTTCGAAAACAGGCACGAAAAGCATCTATGAACGACATTAAAGCATGTGAAGATATAGGGAGCACTCAAAATGAATAGGCTTATACCCTCGTCGATTTCCTCGACTGTGTCGAATTTTTCCCTTCGACTGAGTCAATTTACCTTTACTATGTCAATTTACCTTGATAGTGTCAATTTACCTTAACAGTTGTCGATTTACCCCGACTGGGACACCGAAGCACTCAAGTGGTCACATAAGGACCACTAGTGGGGCTCGGTCGTACCCGTTAGATCTAACATTCGTCCCTAATTAAGAGTTAATGGCATTTCAATTTCAATCTATGCTCACATGATCTATAATTCATTTCATAGCCAATTCATACCATTTAAACGTATGCAAAATGTCTTCCACCCCCGAGAGTTATAAATCCAAAAACAGTTAAGAGAAAAGGGGGACATGAACTCACAGTTTTGCGTTCTTCTATCCGACGTAACTCAAGCTGCTACTAGTGTGCACGACTACCTACAACGTACTATGGTCTATTAGACGAGCGGGTCGTGCCTTGACTTAGTATTAATTAGTGTCTTTGAATTACGTTTCTATGTGTCCGTAACATTATTCCAAGTTATATAATTATTTGTTAAAATAATAAATATTTTTAACTTAAATTAAATTTTGGAATAATTGTTAAAACAATATAGTTTAACTTGATACCTTTCAAGTATTTATACATGTATTTCCTTCCCAAGGATGGGTGTATATGTATTTGTATTCTTATACTTGTATATTTTTGCCGTGTATTGGTGTCGTATTCCGGAGTGTATTTATACGTACTGGAATACGTATTTTCTTGTAATGGTTAAGTATTCTTATACTTAATTTTGTATTATTTTTTCCGGAATAATATTTCTAGTAAAAATACATCAATATATATTTCCAAAATATATATTTTAAGAAATATTACATAGAAAAATTATTTAGAATTTTTCCTAGGCAAAAATATTTATACTTTTCATGTAAGTCTCAAAAATAATATATTTCCAAGTCTAACTTAGAAAATATATATGAATCTATTTTTCACCCAAAAATAATATGTCCAAAGTTTATTTAAGAAAATATATATTTTCTCCCAAAAATAATAAATCTTCTAATAATTCCAAGAAAATAAATATATATTTTTATTTGCCCAAAAATAATATATTTTCTCTTTGTCAAAAATATGATATATATATATATATATATATATATATATTGTGATAATTGTAGAAATCATATTTTTGTTCTCCTGGTGTCCAAAATATTATTTACCAAAAATATACTTGTGAATAAATTTTCCGAAATATTTTTGTGAGTTATATTCCTTTGTTCGGTTTCACCAATATTTTGTGTACTCATTCTTGGAATTTTAGGTAATATTTTAGATTGTGATTTTTGGTATTTTGATGAGTTATATTATTTCAAGTCCTAAAATAATATAACTAATACACATAACATACAAATAATCACACAAATGGTGACATCTAAATATATATTTCCTAAATACATATTTAGCCACTTTTATTTACAAAAACCAACCTCCAATATTTATATTTTTTGTAACAAAAATTTATGGCAAACTTTATGTGAAAATCCATGGTTTAAAATACACTTGTAAATATTTGTTTAGAAATATTTTTCTAAGTGTTTAATTTTTAGAAAAATTTTGCCATAGTTTCCCCTAAAAATGGAGGTTTCCATACCTTCAAAGTATATCATTTTCTTTTGTAAATCAACACAATCAATCCACAATTAATAATAAACAATCTACACTTACCAATTTTGCCAAAAACAAGCATAAACTACTACTTCATGAACTTGAAAATTTATAAAAATTTGTAGTAACTTACTAGTGTATTTAGTAAGTCTTATTACCCTTTAAAATGTGGTTGATTCTTTAAAAACATCATTTTTAAAGAAAATAGATCTTTACAACTTGTGATCACATTTTCTAAAAATGTTTCTTCTTGAATTTTTCTTGTTACACATGTGCTTCTACACTTTATTAACCACCAAAAATGAGGTTTATTTATTTAAGAACCAAGGTTAAGCAAAACTTGTATTTTTAACTTGTTTTCTTGGAAAATCATTCTTGAAATCTTAGATCTACAAGACTTACATCTTGCTTTAATCATCATTTAACAAGAAAACATTTTATTCCTTCAAGTTCATGAGTTTTGTGAGGATGATCCATTTGTCTTAACATTTTCATCCTCTCATCTTGCTAGATTATGTTTTTAATCATCATCTAGCAAGATCATATGATGATCTACATCACTAACATAACCAATCAACCATCAAGTAGCATATTCAACACTAAACAACATGATTTCTTTAGATATTAAGCTTATGTTCATGTTTCATCTTCTTGATTCTTAGTGTTCTTTAAGATTAACATCATGTATCATCTTTTAACAACTTAAATAAGATGTAAAATGGAGTGCATGATGTTCTTACCACTAGCTCAAGGCTAGGGATGATCAAGAGAAGAAAAGATGACAAATGAGGTGGATAAAAGCACTAGAGAGAAGTCCTTCAAGTTCCGTTGCTTGCAACCTTCTTAGATAGACCCGAGACACCTTAGAATCACCTTGAATTATTTGGAATTTGATTGAAAATGAAGGTTGTATGGGGGGTTGTTGTGGTCGTGAGCTAGAGGGGAAAGAAGGAGAAGATGTGGTGTTGTGAAATGGTTAAGTGTTAAGTCTCATGGTTCTTTTAATCTTACATCCAACATTAGATGGTATAAGGCATCTTATGTGTAGCATATTCCAAACAAGATCTTATAAAATATGCAAGAAAATCCTCAAGTGGGACCCACATCTAACCGTCCACTAATGGGGGGGGGGTAAAGTGTAACATTTCAATGGTTAGTTACTTGAGTTGGTTGGAAAGTAATGGTGCTAGTTAGGTATTTTATGTATTTAATGTTTATGAGATGTGTTATGATGTTCGGTGACCATAACTAGCTTTGTAACACTAAAACAATGCTTCTAGTAAGAATTTGATGTTTCGGGTAGTGTCCGGTTGTTCGTTACGTTACTGTTCGTTAAAGTGCTAAATTGCGCAGTTTAGTGTGCTTTATGTAGTCTTTTATGAAATGGTTAAGTGTTAAGTCTTATGGTTCTTTTAATCTTACATCCAGCTAATTCTTCAGTTTTTAATTCTAAAATATCCTCATCTTAGTGGATTGAATCGGGTCTGGGTTTTTCCGGGTCACCTGCATCACAAGATGCATTAGGAGACTTCATATTCACAAGAAAACTTGTGATTTGTTAGTGACTAAACGAAAAGATAAGTTTTATAAATCAAATTGTGAGTAAAAGAATTTATATAAATGAGGTAGTGGTCATCAAACATGGAATGGAACAAACCATATTTTCTCATTTAGGAAAGATGTTTTTAGTATGCAAGATTGTGTCATTTTTCACTTTCAAGTGAAATCCCATGTGATTTTCCTAGTTTATTAAGATAAAATTATGCAAAATATAACTTAAGTTATACATAAGCTTATTATAAGGCTAGAGGGTATGGTGATGGTCCTTCCTTTGAGGATGATCCGTCACGTAGGCGCCACATCATAGTCCTGCCAAGGATGGTCCATCCCACAAAACTAGAGGGTATGGAGGATGGTCCTAGATGATCCTACCCCACCACTTTTATGTTTTTTATTTTTTTAATCTTCTACTTTTTTTAACATTTAACAAATAAACTAACAAAATATTTTCATTAATATTTATTATTAATATTAATAATTAATAATATATATACATACATGTTAAAACACTATCTTATTCATAGTTCATATACTACATGTTGTTATTGGGTCTGATATTGGGCTTATATTGTTCTAGTCGTTATTGGTTTGTTTGGGCCGGTACAAGGTCTGATGTGTGCAGGTAGAAAGTGAAAGGTGCATAGTGTATCTTTCAAGGGGTCAAAGTGTAAGGGGTCAAAGTGTATATTTGGTGTAGCTGGGTATAAAAGAGGAGAGAGTCAACAAACCTTCTTCGAGACTCTTCTTTGTTTTTCCGTTGGACCGTCTTCATCACCTCCGGCGGATTTCCGGCAAGTCCGATTCAACCCACAACTCAATCCGATTCCTTATTTTATTTTATTTTTAACAGTCAAAAACGAAGTGGGGCCCACCAGCTTGGACCGTCTTGACCGTCCGCAACTCGACGTCCTCGACGGTGACGGGAGGGGGCGGGATGATTCGACGCCGGCGACGATCCACGATGGGCTGGGCGACGGTTCCATACCGTGCAGCCTAACGGATTAAAGTTTAGAGAGAAAATCTACTATAAATAATACACTATTTCTATATGATTGATCGTAATTCTTCTAACGATTTTTATTGTCTTTCTCTTTAAGTCTGTTTCAACTATAATTCCTCCGGTACACAACATACCCAAAACACTTTCTTGAATGATTTTATACATAGAAATCCCATCTCATGTAAGATTAGCAAGTGACTAGAACCTTCGTACTTAGACTGCCTGTTGTAGCATGCGAGCACCACCAGCGCCAGCCACGTCGACCAAATATCGGTGGCGCACACCATAACAACCCGCCGCTAGTGCGAGCCAGCTGGCACGGGGTGAGCATCCTCATGGGACGAATTCGAACGTTGGAAGGGTGGGGGCCACATCTTGACCGTTGGAATTTAGAAAAAAAAATCATTTTTTTATAAAACCTATATAATTCCTCATCTCTATTACACATCTCACAGTCTTCAAAATTCTTTCTTCTCTTTTTATAAAAATCAAATTTTTACTCTCACAAAAAATTGAGTGTAATGATTTTTCTTCATCCGATTCTTCCGAAGAGGACGATCTCATTATGGAATTATTTATTGTAGATAAGACGACCAGATGATCTGTATTAGAGTAGTATTTGAGAAACTTGGTATATTATTTTCTGAATGAAAAAAAAAACAATACAGGAAGAAGGTTTAAATAGGAGAAACATAAAAAAAAGGTGAACCACATTCTGGGCACAATTGTGGGAAGGAAATAAGGAATAATAAAGATGAAATCCTTTCCCATAATATTCCCCCTCAAGTTGGAGCGTGAAGGTTACGGACGCCCAACTTGCCAAGTAGCATCTGCAACTGTTTTGATCCAAGTGCCTTGGTGAATAGGTCTGCTACCTGTAGTTTGGTGTTGATATGGAGCGGCTCGATCTCTTTTGATTCAACTCGTTCACGAACAAAATAGCAATCCATCTCGACATGTTTAGTTCATTCGTGAAAAACGGGATTGTTGGCAATGTGCTTAACCGCTAGGTTATCACAGAACAGTGTCGTGGGTGCCGCTTGAATGGTGTCGAGATCCTTGAGAAGCCACCTCATCCAAAGAATTTCACTAACAGTGGTAGCCATGGCTCTGTATTCGGCTTCGGCAGAAGATCTAGACACGACGGATTGCTTCTTAGACTTCCAAGATACGGGTGATCCTCCAAGGAGAAGAAGGTATGTAGTCCTTGATCTTCTGGTCACAGGACATCCAAGCCAGTCTGAATCTGTGTAAGCAACTAGGTTGTTTCCCCCTTTCTTGAGGAGTAGAATTCCTTGACTTGCTGTGGCTTTTAGATACCGAAGGACCCTGGTTGCGGCATCGAGATGGCTTTGACGAGGATCAGCAACAAACTGGCTTAAAACGCTGACAGAGTGTGCAATGTCGGGGCGGGTAGCTTAGAGATAAAGTAATCTCCCAACCAGCCGCCGATAATGGCTTGCATCGACACGGTCTTCCTCTTCTCCGGTTTCTAACTTTAGATTTTGTTCCATAGGCATGGGACTTGGGCGACAATCGAGCATACCAGCATCTTCAAGAATGTCGAGTGTATACTTTCTTTGACTTAGAACCATACCCTCTTCTGTTCGAGCAACTTCAATTCCCAAGAAATATTTAAGATTTCCAAGGTCTTTTCTGCTAAAGCGTTTATCTAGAAAGGCCTTCGTTTCGTTTATCTTGTTAGTGTCGTTTCCAACTAAAATCACATCGTCAACATAAATTAATACGGCGACGTACGTTCCTCCTTTCTTAAATATGAATAATGAGTGATCCGCCTTGGATTGTCTGAACCCATCTTCAAGAAGAGCCGCGGTAAACTTATGATACCAATTTCTTGAGGCTTGCTTGAGGCCGTACAAAGACTTTCTCAATCGACACACTTTGTTGCCTTTTTCTTTTTCAAAACCTTGAGGTATCTTCATGTAGACCTCTTCATGCAGGTCCCCGTGAAGGAACGCATTGTTTACATCCAACTGGTGAACCAGCCAATCCCTTTTGACCGCTACTGCCAAGATGGTTCGGACCGTAACTAATTTTGCAACAGGGGCAAAAGTGTCATGGAAGTCGATACCTTCCATTTGTGTAAAACCCTTGGCAACTAAACGAGCCTTGTATCTTTCGATATCCCCATTCGGCTTGTACTTGACTTTATATACCCATTTGGAATCAATGGCTTTCTTTCCTTTGGGTAAGTCTTCGATTATCCATGTTCCATTCATTTCAAGGGCCTTTATCTCTCGTCTCATAGCCATTCTCCAATTTTCATTTTGCACGGCTTGATGAAAAGTATTAGGCTCATCGTTGTTGTCGCTGGTCGACAAAAAAACTTTGTGAGATTGAGAAAATTTATCATAAGTGACATAATGAGACATAGAATGTACCGTGGAGGAGTGTTGATCGGAGGTGGATGGTGCATGGTCGAGAGATGGTGGTAGTGTGACGTCATACCCATCGAGCCGTTTTGACCTTGCCCTTTCTCTTCTTTCTCTTACAACAGGTTTGGTTTCACTGTTTTGGGTTTGGTGTTCAATACTAACAGATTCTGGTTCAGGATTCATGGGTTCCGGTTTGTGGTTCACAGGTTCAGTGAACTCGGTCTCAATGTCTTCCGGTTCAGAGTCAGTGGCATCAACCTCATTTTCTCCTGAATTGGTTACTTCCCCACTATTTTCTACATTTTCTGCAGCGGAATTAAACTCATTATGATCCCCATAATACCAAGGTGGGAAACTAAAAATCCCATATTCTTTGTCTAAAAAGTGGGTTTTGTCTCCTTTGTAAGGAAATATGTTCTCAATGAACTTTACATCCCTTGAGACGATGATTTTATTTTTTCTGCACATCGTAAACTTTATAACCTTTCGTTCAGCTGGGGTAACCAAGAAAAACCCCCGGCTTCCCCCTTTCTTCGAGCTTATCTCCGTCTGTATCCTATTTCTGTAATAGGCAAGACAACCGAAAACCCTCAAGAGATCAAAGTTTGGCTTCTCTTTGTAAATTATTTCATATGGAGTTTTGTTGTTTATGACCTTCGAAGGTAGACGGTTAATGACATGAGCAACAGTTAAAATGCATTCCCCCCAGTACCTTTTCGGCAAGTTAGCCTCAAATCTAAGTGAGCGGGCTGTTTCAAGAAGATGTCGATGCTTCCTCTCCACCACCCCGTTTTGTTGAGGTGTATGTGGACAAGTGGTTTCAAGAAGGATGCCTCATTCGGCGTAAAATTTGGTCATACGGTTGGATGTGAACTCTCCACCGTTGTCACACCGAATGCGTTTTATGGGTTTTGAAAATTGGGTTTTGGCAAACTGATGGAAATAAATGAGCCAATCACTCGCCTCGCTTTTATGTTTTAATAGAAACACCCAAACTGCCCTACTATAATCATCAACAATGGTGAGAAAATATCTTGCCTGAGTAAGTGAGGGCATTCTGTATTTCCCCCATATATCACAATGTAAAAGCTCGAAACAAGCTTCGGTTTTAATAGAACTAATAGGAAAGGGCAATCTTTTATGTTTAGCTTTAACACAAGAATCACAAAAGAACATACTAGTTTTTGAAGGAAAATCAATAAAATCAAAACGTGAAAGTTTTTCTCGCGAGGCGTGTCCCAAACGTCTGTGCCAAATATCTAGAGTCACCATCATCGCCCTTCTTTCATTACCCACCATGTCCATCTCATAAAGACCATCTTTGCACTCACCCGCTCCAATCAATCTCCTTGTGCTCAAGTCCTGCATGATACAAAAGGTAGGGAAGAAAGTTACAGCACATTGCAAGTCATTTGCTAGGCGGCTTACGGACAAAAGATTGCATGTAAACTTGGGAACATGCAAAACATCCTTTATTTTTAAACCATTTGGCAAGGTGCAAGTTCCTTTTCGCTCAACGGGAATTAAGGACCCGTTAGGAATGGAAACGGGCACCTCATTCGATGCCTTAACTTGGTTGTCAAGCCACTCTTTTCTATGCGTTATATGTGTTGAAGCACCCGAGTCAACGAGCCACTTACCTTCGCGTTTAACATTACCTGCAAAGTTGTCTGTCAAAGGCGTTTGAACCGAGCCCTTTTCTCCGAACATGCTTAAGAACTGCTGGTACTGCTCATTGCTCAGCCCCGGCAACGGACTCTCTTCAACACAGGCTGCCTTTGGGTTCATCTTTTCGGATTTTCCTTTCCCGGGCCACCAGTCCGGGTACCCGATGAGTTTGAAGCAACCTTTACGCTTGTGCCCATCCTTGTTACAAAAGTCACAGTGACCCTCCTTCTCACCTTTCCCCCCTTTTGTGCTCTTCGGCATAGCCTTGTTCGAACCACCGGAATTTCCTTCACGTCTAACATGTGTATGGAAGGCGGCGGCATTGTCCGTGTTTATTTTGTTTCCACCGGAAACAACTCTTTGTTGTTCATCTTCAGAAACGAGGTGATAGGCTTCACCTAAGGAGGGATCCGGCTTCATTGCAAGGATCTGTGTTCTAATAGTGGAATAGTCACTGTCAAGACCCAGAAGAAACTCATATAGTTTCTCCTTGTCTCTCAATTCACCAATTGTCTTGCCAATACCACATGTACAGCCACTGCATGAGCACTTTGGCATCGAGAATACGGACCCGATCTCATCCCAGATGACTCTAAGTCTTGTATAGTAAGCCGAGACAGAGGTTCCATCTTGCTTTGTTGTGCTTAGGAGTTGTTTCAACTCATAAGCCCTCGGTGCGCTCTCTTTCCCAAAACTTCCCGTAGGTCATTCCATATTTCTTCTGCAGTGGCTGCGTATTTTACGCTAACCCTGATCTCCTTCTCCATAGTCGTAGTGAGCCACCCCTTTATCATGGCGTCACACCGAAGCCATGCCATGTGGATTGGATCGTTCTTCTCGGGCTTCTTCATCGAACCGTCAACAAAACCTATCTTGTTCTTGGCAAACAAGAAATTCTCCATCTCTTGAAACCAATCTAGATAGTTGTTGTCGTTCAGAAGATCGTTCACTTGTATTTGCCTCGGATAATCCGAAGGATGCAGGTAGTAGGGAGAGCTATGATCGAGGCTCTGGTCTTGTTTTTGAATTTTTGTTGTTGCCGCTGTTAGTTCATCATCACCAGCCATCGTTTGGATGAAAGAAGGATATTAGGGTTTTTGGAATTTTTGATTGAGCGTATCTCGCTCTGATACCATGAGAAACTTGGTATATTATTTTCTGAATGAAAAAAAAAACAATACAGGAAGAAGGTTTAAATAGGAGAAACATAAAAAAAAGGTGAACGACATTCTGGGCACAATTGTGGGAAGGAAATAAGGAATAATAAAGATGAAATCCTTTCCCATAATAGTATTAGTTGTTGCTTGAAGTCTTTTCTTTCTTTTAGTGTGATATTTTATAAAAATATGTTTTGTATGAATATTAGCTTCTAAATTTAGAAAGAATAATAAAAAAAATTAAAAAAAAAAACTCGCTCAAGTCCTCCGCTCACCTGGACCACAACAGAGTGATAAAGCTTCAGCAATGACTTTATCAAGTAAATAGTCAGCTCAGGTGGAGCATTATTATAGGATGAATCCTGATGCTCACTTTGGCTAAAGCTAATTACCACAACGGGTAGTCTTATACATTTGTAACTCTTGTATATAAGATCATGTGTAATGGGGCGTTTTATAATGGGGAAGAGGGCCATGGCGCCCCATAGTGACGCCCAACCCCAAAACAGGGGGCGCTATGGGGTGTTTTTTAATGAAGCCGCTATGTGTATCGTGACGTGAGAGGAAGAAGAATTCAAAAAAGGACCGTTGCAACGATTAGAAAATTAAAAAAAAATTATTCATTTTTAACATCTATAAATACTCCTCATATCTCCTATTTTTTTTTAAATTCATTGCACTCTCATTCCCTCTTCTCTACCTTCTTTTATAAAAATCTTGAAATTACTCCTTGTCACACCCCCAAAATCCACACGCGGAGTATCACCGCTTGGGAGCGTGACTGACCAGGATCAAGCCACCAATCATATTGAACATGTAATTAATATTAAGTAAAATAAATGTAAACCATCCATTCAATACGATAGGTGTTCAAAACATAACCATAGTTTCAAAGTGTAGCGGAAGCATAGTAAATAAACCAACAATAGTTAATAGTTTTAAATGTCATAATAGTTCAACGTAGAAACCACGATCCTTGCCCACAACGACCCGCTTCTCCAGTGCAAGCTCCAAGTACCTAACGATCTGCAAGGCATGTAACAGAATGATCAACAAACTAGTTGAGCGAGTTCACAGTAAGTAAATGCGTAACAGTAAGTAACGGGTGGCTCTACAGGGCCAATAGTAAGTTATACAGGTGGGGGCTTCCCATGTTATGTGACCACTAGACTATTCGTATTATCCCTGTTCTTCGTCCGAGAACAGTAGCGCGTATGGGGTGTGCGTAGGTTTTACGCACGTATCCTTCATAACCGAGGATAGAAGTAAGTAATGCGTACACGTAGGTTTTACGTGCGTGCCTGACATCCGAGGCAGTAATTGGCATGTGACCACGTAGGTGTTATCCCAACCTACGGAACCGTCCTGACATCCGAGGACCATGATAGGTGATAGTCTAGGAAAAGCATATACACGTTCTTAGTCAATGATAACCTTTAACCCATTCCCACGACCCGGGAATCCCATGCCTTAGTAGGAGTGTGAACTCACCTTGGTTTGCTCGGTATGCTAGGTTATGCACTCACAAGTAATTAATCACGTCCTATTGTATGCACGTATAACAAATCAGTTCATGTTCGCAATGATACGCATGCAATCTAATGTCACATAGTGCTTGATAGCCAATACCATGCATCAATCATGTATCACATAACAGTCAGTTTGCATATCGGCACAACACGTTTCATTTCACATTTAATCATCAGCTAGTGTACACGAATACAAATGTTAACATTCATCACCAAGCATGGCATGCCAAATAAATCAAGCATACATTCCAACATTCAAAGTATGTTTATAACCCCCCATTATCTTTCGACCCAACTGTTATCTTTCGACATATTAGTTATCACAGTTATCTTTCGGACCAATTGTTATGCTTCGAACCAAATGTCATCTTTCGACCACGCTGTTATCTTTCGGTCAACACTACTATGGTTCGGTCAATGCTATCCTTCGGTCAACACTACTATGGTTCGAAGGACAAGTATCTTTCGGTCACAACAACTATGTTTCGACTAACAAGTATCTTTCGATAAATATCAGTTACGTTTACTCAAAGTTTCCAAGTTTATCCGTGATTATCAATTAACACAAATTCAAGTATTCGGTTACCTCAGAATCGATCAAACAGGGAGTTTCATATTAAACCTCATGAACCCTAATTTAACCACATGAACAATAATAACACTTAATCATATTATGTTCCGGTTCCATGAACAATAAAAATTCCGAATTGCATAATATCACAGCCGATCCACAAAACATTATCATTAAACATCATCACAACAGATCCGATTAACATACACATCCGATTAACATCCATATCCGATTAACATACATATCCGATTAACATCCATATCCGATTAACATACATATCCGGTTAACATACAAACAACATATTGCAAGACGATTGATAAATCATGAAATCATATACACTCAAAGCATCATCTATTAACATAAACAACATCACACACTAACCGGAAAATCTGGATTACGGAACGAGATCTTCGAACAGAGAATGGGTCTGCTATGCCGTCACACACACACAATGGAACTAGGGTTTTTGAAATAACTGTCGACTTACATGCATTCACGTATATAAAACGTATCACAGGAATGGGCCAAGCCCATTAGAAAGACTGGGCCGAAAGATGTCGAAGGATCCTATCTTTGCTCGAAGGATATGTTTCGTGATCCTTCGAACCTAAGGTTATCTTTCGTGATCTTTCGTGATCCTTCGATCTGTATGTCATGTTTCGTGATCTAGACTAAGCGTTTTAATAATAATTCTAATATTATTTTCTACCACAGCAAGTAATCACATATAGGCAAAACGACAATACGTTTCATTAAAACACAACGCGTACAATTTCAAGTCCACAATCCAAACAACTAAACAGTCAAAGTCAACGCGCATCTAATGCGAAAGTGAGAGTCAGAAACTCGAGTTGTCACATTATCCCCAACTTAAAAGAAATTTCGTCCCGAAATTTGGTACGCACTCACTGAGGAAGCTAGGTAAGTTACATCGTTCACTGGTTTTCCTGGGGTGTCACATGATCCTTCGAACCTAAGGTTATCTTTCGTGATCTTTCGTGATCCTTCGATCTGTATGTCATGTTTCGTGATCTAGACTAAGCGTTTTAATAATAATTCTAATATTATTTTCTACCACAGCAAGTAATCACATATAGGCAAAACGACAATACGTTTCATTAAAACACAACGCGTACAATTTCAAGTCCACAATCCAAACAACTAAACAGTCAAAGTCAACGCGCATCTAATGCGAAAGTGAGAGTCAGAAACTCGAGTTGTCACATTATCCCCAACTTAAAAGAAATTTCGTCCCGAAATTTGGTACGCACTCACTGAGGAAGCTAGGTAAGTTACATCGTTCACTGGTTTTCCTGGGGTGTCACATCATCCCCCCGTTGATTTGGAATTTCGTCCCGAAATTCAGTAGTAGCAGCTTCAGCCTCAGAAGTGGATGCATTGGTTTCGAATAACTGGGGGTACTTTTCTTTCATCTGATCTTCGCGTTCCCAGGTATACTCTGGACCACGCTGGGAGTTCCAACGAACTCGAACAAGAGGGATTCTCTTGTGTTTGAGGACCTTAACATCCCGGTCCGTGATTTCAACTGGTTCCTCGACGAACTGCAACCGCTCGTCGATAGTGAGTTCCTTAAAAGGAACTACAAGGGTCTCATCTGATAGGCATTTCTTCAGATTCGACACGTGAAATACATTGTGAACTCCACCGAGTTCAGCTGGTAGGTTTAATCTGTAGGCTACTTTGCCAATCTTTTCTAAGATTTCGAATGGTCCGACGTACCGCGGATTCAGTTTGCCTCGTTTACCAAATCGAACCACACCCTTCCAGGGTGAAACTTTCAATAAAACCCGGTCCCCGACCTCAAATTCCAATGGCTTTCTACGCTTGTCCGCGTAGGCTTTCTGACGGTCGCGTGCTGCCGCCATGCGTTGTCGTATCTGCGCAATCTTTTCTGTGGCGTCCACTACAATCTCTGGACCCGTAATTTGACTATCCCCCACCTCTGCCCAACAGAGAGGTGACCGGCATTTACGTCCGTACAATGCCTCAAATGGAGCGGCTTGAATGCTGGTATGATAGCTGTTATTGTATGAAAACTCCACTAAAGGGAGGTGCTTTTCCCAGCCGTTGCCGAAATCGATAACGCACGCTCGAAGCATGTCTTCTAGAGTTTGGATAGTTCGCTCAGACTGCCCATCCGTCTGAGGATGATATGCTGTGCTCATGTCTAGTCGTGAGCCGAAGGATTTGTGCATCGCTTGCCAAAGCTCCGACGTGAATCGTGCATCGCGATCCGAAATAATAGAGGTGGGCACTCCGTGCCTCGAAACAACTTCTTTAAGATAGACGTCTGCGAGAGTGGAGAACTTGTCCGTTTCCTTGATCGGCAGGAAGTGTGCAGACTTGGTGAGTCGATCAACTATGACCCATATTGTATCGTTCCCACGCTGAGATCTAGGTAGACCTGTAACAAAATCCATGGAAATTTCTTCCCATTTCCATTGCGGTATCTTAGGCTGCTGAAGTAGACCTGCTGGTTTCTGATATTCAACCTTGACTCTCGCACAGGTTAAGCATTTTCCAACGTACGTAGCGATGTGAGCCTTCATACTCGGCCACCAATAAGTAGTGCTGATGTCGTGGTACATTTTATCCGACCCTGGATGTACCGAATAGCGAGACTTGTGAGCTTCATCCATTACAAGTTCGCGTAGGCCGCCATAAAGTGGGACCCAAATACGCCCCGTTACATAGTAGGCGCCGTCTTCCTTTTGTTCCATGCGTTGCCTTGAGCCGCGTAAGGCTTCAGCTTTGACGTTTTCGGGTTTCAGTGCTTCTAACTGAGCAGCTCGTATCTGTGCAGGAAGACTGGACTGAATAGTAAGCTGTAGCGCTCGCACGCGCTTAGGTAGAGTGTCTTTCCGACTGAGGGCATCAGCCACAACATTGGCCTTGCCTGGATGATACTTGATGGCGCATTCGTAGTCGTTCAGAAGTTCAACCCATCTCCGTTGACGCATATTCAAATCCTTTTGCTTAAGAATATGCTCGAGACTCCTGTGATCGGTGTAAATCGTGCACCTGGTACCGTACAGGTAGTGTCGCCATATCTTAAGCGCGAAAACAACAGCTCCCAGCTCTAAATCGTGCGTCGTGTAGTTCCGTTCATGAACCTTGAGTTGCCGCGAAGCGTAGGCAATAACTTTATCCCGCTGCATCAATACACAACCAAGCCCCTGTATCGATGCGTCACAATAAACCACGAAGTCATCTGTGCCCTCTGGCAATGAGAGAATAGGTGCGCTGCAAAGCCTATCCTTTAAGTACTGAAAAGCGATCTCTTGCGTATTACCCCATCTGTAAACGACACCTTTCTGTGTTAGCATAGTAAGTGGTTGCGCGATCTTTGAGAAGTCTTTAATAAATCGCCTGTAGTAACCCGCCAAACCCAAGAATTGGCGTATTTCTGTCGGTGTACGTGGTGCTGGCCAGTTTCTGATCGAATCAACCTTGGATGGATCGACATGAATCCCATCCTTGTTCACCACATGGCCTAAGAAGTGGACTTCACGAAGCCAGAAGTCGCATTTAGAAAACTTTGCGTACAGTTGCTCCTTTCGAAGAAGTTCCAAGATAAGACGTAGGTGTCGCTCGTGCTCTTCCTGACTCTTGGAGTAAATCAAAATGTCGTCGATGAAAACGATAACAAACTTATCAAGATAAGGTTTGCACACCCTGTTCATAAGATCCATGAAGACTGCAGGCGCGTTCGTAAGCCCGAATGGCATGACAAGAAACTCGTAATGACCGTAGCGAGTTCTGAAAGCGGTTTTGGAGACGTCCTCATCCCGGACTCTCAGCTGATGATACCCTGACCTTAAATCAATCTTGGAATAGTAACACGACCCTTGCAACTGGTCGAATAGGTCATCTATGCGCGGAAGAGGATAACGGTTCTTCACCGTCACCTTATTGAGTTCGCGGTAGTCGATGCACATCCTGAACGTACCGTCTTTCTTCTTCACAAATAACACTGGAGCTCCCCAAGGCGAAGAGCTTGGACGAATAAAGCCCTTTTCCAAGAGCTCTTGTAGCTGCTTCGACAGTTCTTCCAGTTCGGTTGGAGCTAAACGATACGGTGCGCGGGCTATTGGTGCTGCTCCAGGAGCTAACTCAATCTGAAACTCGACTTGACGATGAGGAGGTAAACCAGGTAAATCTTCAGGAAACACTTGAGGAAAATCACGCACAACTGGTATATCCTCCAGCTTCTTTTCCTTTGCTGATGCGTCAGTGACGAGTGCCAGAATGGCAGTATGTCCCTTTCGTAAACATTTCTGCGCCTTTAAGAAAGAGATGATGCCAACCACAGCACCACTCTTGTCACCTTGTACTTCGAGAGGTTCTTGACTGGAGCGAGGAATACGAATAACTTTTTCTTTGCATAAGATCTCCGCGTGATGTTGGGATAACCAATCCATACCGATGACGACGTCGAAACTACCCAAAACTATGGGTATGAGATCAATCGAGAAAGTCTGACCCGCTAGAACAATACTACAACCCTTGACTACCTGTGCGGCTTCTACACTTTTACCATTGGCTAGTTCTACGACGTGTTTGGTGTCTAGGGGTGTTGGTGTACGTTTTAATAATTTACTCATTTTCAATGACATATAGCTTGTATCAGCACCCGAATCAAATAAGACAGTAACATAAATATCGTCGAGAAGAAACTTACCCATAACCACATTGGGATCATTCACTGCGTCACCCCGACCTAGCACAAAAGCACGACCCCGAGCTTCGTTGCCATTGTTGTTGTTGTTTCCCCCGTTATTGTTGTTATTGTTCCCGTTGCCCTGATTGTTGTTGTTGTTCTGGTTCCTGTTTAGCTGAGGGCAGTGTCTCTTGATGTGACCTTCAGCACCACAATTATAGCACCCCTTGTTGCCCTGTTGCTGATTCTGCTGTGCCGGTGGCTGCTGCTGATCCTGATTCGCAGGACGAGGGCTTCTACAGTCTTTGGCCTCGTGACCCATCTTGAGGCATCTTTGACAACGGCCCTTGTTACACTGGCCGTTGTGGTGCCTGTTGCAGTTGTTACACTTTGGAAGGTTTCCTCGGTATCCACCCTGCCTGTGGCTACCTGACGACTGCTGGTTAGGGCTTTGATAGTTGCCAGTCTTTCGCTGCTGATTCTGGGACTGAACCGAAATTGATGCTTTGCCTGAATCCCCCTCCCATTTCCTCTTGTTGTCACTGAGGGTAACGGGAGTAGCTGAAGGAGTGACTGTAGCAGTAGCGCTGACGCGCTTAGGCAGTTTATTCTGATCCACTGCCTGATCAGTGATGCGATGAGCGAGACGCTGGATTTCCTGGATGTTGTTGAGGTTAGCCGAGGTAACGTGGCTCTGTATTTCTGGTGCCAAACCTTTGAGATACAACTCAATACGCTTGTATGGAGGGTCCACCATAGTTGGACATAACACAGCCAACTCATTTGATCTCTTGGTGTAAGCTTCGATTTCCGACCCAACCATTTTCAAGTTATACAACTCGTCCTCCAACTTGTGAATGTCTTCTCTAGTGCAGTATTCCCTCTTGATCAGTTCTTTGAAATCATTCCAGGGTGTGGCGTTAGCAGCTGCCAACCCTAAGATCTGCACTTGTGCGTTCCACCAAGTGAGCGCAATCCCTTCAAGTGTGCCAGTGGCGAACTTCACCCTGCGAGCCTCAGGGCATTCACACATCTCGAAAACTGACTCGAGCTTTTCAAACCAGTGGAGGAGTCCAACTGCTCCCTCCGTGCCACTGAACGAGCTAGGACGACAATCCATGAAATTCTTGAAGGTGCACCCAGGTTGTTGCTGAGCGGGTTGACCTATTGTGTACGAATAGGGCAAAGTTAAGTACGAGAATTAATGTAGGATCTAAAGATCCTAGTGTCTATACTGCAGGGTATACTACCTGCTTGGGCGGCTGCAACTGCCGCAGCAACGAGAGCCTCTAGCTGGGCTTGAGTCATGTTAATTCGTGCGGCCATTGATCTTCACATCAAAGGCAACATAAGTGAGAAAGGTTCGCGAATAGTGCGATGATAGAAGAGTGTAAGCACATAAGTATTCTCATGCAATGACAAGTTGTGAGCAAGGTAATGTAAGCATACTACGAGCAAAGTTCTATGCAAATTCTAGCATGTAGGCAATAAACATAAACCTTAGTACCTAGGAAGTTGAGTCTTGCACGTGGAGCGAAGCGTCGTTGTGGATCGTTGAGAGCACTGTTCTGGTTATAGTCTGGTTTTAATAAAAACGTTTTTCCATATTAAAACCAAGTTCTCTATAACCAATGGCTCTGATACCAATCTGTCACACCCCCAAAATCCACACGCGGAGTATCACCGCTTGGGAGCGTGACTGACCAGGATCAAGCCACCAATCATATTGAACATGTAATTAATATTAAGTAAAATAAATGTAAACCATCCATTCAATACGATAGGTGTTCAAAACATAACCATAGTTTCAAAGTGTAGCGGAAGCATAGTAAATAAACCAACAATAGTTAATAGTTTTAAATGTCATAATAGTTCAACGTAGAAACCACGATCCTTGCCCACAACGACCCGCTTCTCCAGTGCAAGCTCCAAGTACCTAACGATCTGCAAGGCATGTAACAGAATGATCAACAAACTAGTTGAGCGAGTTCACAGTAAGTAAATGCGTAACAGTAAGTAACGGGTGGCTCTACAGGGCCAATAGTAAGTTATACAGGTGGGGGCTTCCCATGTTATGTGACCACTAGACTATTCGTATTATCCCTGTTCTTCGTCCGAGAACAGTAGCGCGTATGGGGTGTGCGTAGGTTTTACGCACGTATCCTTCATAACCGAGGATAGAAGTAAGTAATGCGTACACGTAGGTTTTACGTGCGTGCCTGACATCCGAGGCAGTAATTGGCATGTGACCACGTAGGTGTTATCCCAACCTACGGAACCGTCCTGACATCCGAGGACCATGATAGGTGATAGTCTAGGAAAAGCATATACACGTTCTTAGTCAATGATAACCTTTAACCCATTCCCACGACCCGGGAATCCCATGCCTTAGTAGGAGTGTGAACTCACCTTGGTTTGCTCGGTATGCTAGGTTATGCACTCACAAGTAATTAATCACGTCCTATTGTATGCACGTATAACAAATCAGTTCATGTTCGCAATGATACGCATGCAATCTAATGTCACATAGTGCTTGATAGCCAATACCATGCATCAATCATGTATCACATAACAGTCAGTTTGCATATCGGCACAACACGTTTCATTTCACATTTAATCATCAGCTAGTGTACACGAATACAAATGTTAACATTCATCACCAAGCATGGCATGCCAAATAAATCAAGCATACATTCCAACATTCAAAGTATGTTTATAACCCCCCATTATCTTTCGACCCAACTGTTATCTTTCGACATATTAGTTATCACAGTTATCTTTCGGACCAATTGTTATGCTTCGAACCAAATGTCATCTTTCGACCACGCTGTTATCTTTCGGTCAACACTACTATGGTTCGGTCAATGCTATCCTTCGGTCAACACTACTATGGTTCGAAGGACAAGTATCTTTCGGTCACAACAACTATGTTTCGACTAACAAGTATCTTTCGATAAATATCAGTTACGTTTACTCAAAGTTTCCAAGTTTATCCGTGATTATCAATTAACACAAATTCAAGTATTCGGTTACCTCAGAATCGATCAAACAGGGAGTTTCATATTAAACCTCATGAACCCTAATTTAACCACATGAACAATAATAACACTTAATCATATTATGTTCCGGTTCCATGAACAATAAAAATTCCGAATTGCATAATATCACAGCCGATCCACAAAACATTATCATTAAACATCATCACAACAGATCCGATTAACATACACATCCGATTAACATCCATATCCGATTAACATACATATCCGATTAACATCCATATCCGATTAACATACATATCCGGTTAACATACAAACAACATATTGCAAGACGATTGATAAATCATGAAATCATATACACTCAAAGCATCATCTATTAACATAAACAACATCACACACTAACCGGAAAATCTGGATTACGGAACGAGATCTTCGAACAGAGAATGGGTCTGCTATGCCGTCACACACACACAATGGAACTAGGGTTTTTGAAATAACTGTCGACTTACATGCATTCACGTATATAAAACGTATCACAGGAATGGGCCAAGCCCATTAGAAAGACTGGGCCGAAAGATGTCGAAGGATCCTATCTTTGCTCGAAGGATATGTTTCGTGATCCTTCGAACCTAAGGTTATCTTTCGTGATCTTTTGTGATCCTTCGATCTGTATGTCATGTTTCGTGATCTAGACTAAGCGTTTTAATAATAATTCTAATATTATTTTCTACCACAGCAAGTAATCACATATAGGCAAAACGACAATACGTTTCATTAAAACACAACGCGTACAATTTCAAGTCCACAATCCAAACAACTAAACAGTCAAAGTCAACGCGCATCTAATGCGAAAGTGAGAGTCAGAAACTCGAGTTGTCACACTCCTACTTTATTCTAAAACAATAATGGGTTCCCCATCGGAAAATTCGTTCACCGATATTTACCGAAAAACTTTTTCACCCGAAGAAATCGCGGAGGAGGAAGAAGCGGTTACGAGTGCATGTATTCTCGTGATACAAGCAATGGAACCCGTTCGGCGTTCTCCTCCACGCTCCATTTTGAGGCGCACATTTATCTTACGAGATCGTGAAGCCACGAACGAGCGATTGATAAAAGACTATTTTGATCCCACACTGGTTCACAGACCCAATATTTTTAGACGGCGGTTTTGGATGAGCCAAATGTTATTTTTGCGCATTAATAATGATTTGGAAGTTAAGTATGGCTTCTTTAAGCAAAGAATGGACGCTAGAGGATATTTAGGGTTCACCTCAATTCAAAAGGTAACTTCCGCTTTACGCATACTAGCCTACGAAAACATGTACGACATCAACGACGAGTACTTGAAAATGGGGGAGAAAATAACTCGAGATAGCATGGAACAATTTTGCTATGGTATTTTTTTACTCACTTTTATATATTTATTTTTGTTTTTAAGTACATCACTAATAAAACTTTTATATATTTAATTATATTTTAGGTATATGCCAGTTATATGTAAAACGTTATTTGAGAAATCACACTTGGAACGACCTAAAACAAATATACGAGTTGCACCTAGAAAAGCATGGAATACCCGGCATGATTGGTAGCTTGGATTGTCGTCAATGGCGTTGGTATAATTGTCCAAACGCATGGCAAGGTCAACATACACGGGGTGACCAGAAATGACCAACTTTGGTTTTACAAGCGGTTGCGTCATACGACCTTTGGGTTTGGTCGGCTTACTTTGGTGTAGCCGGGTATATGAATGACATTAATACCTTCGAGTGTTCACCATTGTTACAAGCGATTCGCCCAATTTGACACGATGGTGACGTCGAAGAAGATTCATAGGAAGAAGAAGTTGAGGAATTTGAAGCCGGGAACTTTGAAAACATTGGTTTGGATGCTGGAGAAATGAAGAGGAAGAAGGAGAGAACGACGATGAAGACGAAGAATAAATGTATTGTTTTTTTTAGTGTAATGTTTTTTAATTTTATTGTAATGTTTTTTTTATTCAATGAAATGGTTTTTAATTTATAAAGTTAGAAATTAATTAAAAAATTGAAAATTAATTAACTAAGATGGGGTAGGGGCTTTATGACTACAGGCTCCAGTGATATAACGTCCCATAAAGCCTACGAAAACGTGTACGACATCAACGACGAGTACTTGAAAATGGGGGAGAAAACAACTCGAGATAGTGTGGAACAGTTTTGCTATGGTATTATTTTACTCACTTTTATATATTTATTTTTGTTTTTAAGTACATCACTAGTAAAACTTTTATATATTTAATTATATTTTAGGTATATGCCAGTTATATGGAAAACGTTATTTGAGAAATCACACTTGGAACAACCTTCAACAAATATACGAGTTGCACCTAGAAAAGAATGGAATACCCGGCATGATTGGTAGCTTGAATTTTCGTCAATGGCGTTGGTATAATTGTCCAAACGCATGGCGAGGTCAACATACACGGGGTGACCAGAAATGACCAACTTTGGTTTTACAAGCGGTTGCATCATACGACCTTTGGGTTTGGTCGGCTTTCTTTGGTGTAGCCGGGTATATGAAGGACATTAATACCTTCGAGTGTTCACCATTGTTACAAGCGATACGCCCAATTTGACACGATGGTGACGTCGAAGAAGATTCCTAGGAAGAAGAAGTTGAGGAATTCGAAGCCGGGAACTTTGAAAACATAGGTTTGGATGCTGGAGAAAACGAAGAGGAAGAAGGAGAGAATGACGATGAAGACGAAGAATAAATGTATCGTTTTTTTAGTGTAAAGTTTTTTTAATTTTATTGTAATGTTTTTTTATTTAATGAAATGGTTTTTAATTTTATAAAGTTAGAAATTAATTAAAAAAAATTGAAAATTAATTAATTAAGATGAGGTAGAGGCTTTATGACTACGGGCTCCGATGATATAACGTCCCATAAAGCCCCTCTATGAAGTGGCGCGTCACGTGTTGCATAACGCCCCCAAAGGAGCTTTATGACTACACATGGCCTAAGTAATAATAGGATGCCACATGGCCCCTTTCTAAGGTATCAACATCATATTTTCTACTTATCACCACCATATTCATTTTCTGTAAACATTATATATATATATATATATTGATTTCGAGAGACGATAAATAATAACTTTATTTTTATAATACTATATACTTTTTTATTATTTTAGTATTTAATAAATTATAATAGTTTATTATTATATTTACTTTTAATAACATATTTTTTTAAACATCTATTTCCTTTACCTTTTTTTAATAATTGTTTTTTTCTTTTTTTAACATATATTAATTTATCTATTAATTTGATACTTCTTTAATAAGTTACGTTTATAACTTTTTTTAAAAAAACTTATGTACGTAGTTGTACTTGATTTCTTTCTCTGACATTCCGTTATAAGTTTTGTTAAAACGAGGTTATACTCAAAATAAAGTCTTTATTTGGTATCAATAAACGGTACGAACGGTTCGATGATAAACTAAATCGTTCTAATGGTTTGACTTTCTAAATAACATGTTTTATTTTCTAATCACATTTGTTTTACATTATCATTTGTTTGGTTTCATCGCAACGCGCGATATAAAAGAAACTAATTATTAATTAAAGTTCAGTTATGTCAAACTTTCTATTTTTATAAAAAAACTAGTTGATTTTCCACCCGCGCGTTGCGGCGGGGACCCAATGGTTGTAAAACGCGTGTCAGCAACGGCAAGCAGATACCGAACATCAAAACATAAATAAAAATGACGTGGTAAGGATAGTCACTCCATCCTAAAAAGGTGATTTTAAATAACCTAATATATAATAATAGGACCCACACGTCCTACACGTTGGAAATTCGGTTGTTTTCAGTTCAGTTATTACGCTGCTAACACGTTAAAATATGGATGAGCTCGGTACCGGTAACGACACCGAAAGTACCAATCTGGGAAATCATCGAAATTAGGTACCGGCACCGAAAATGCTTGGTACAATATGGTATGGTATTTGAAGGTAAAAATTAATGAATACAGGTATGGTGCTAGACCGGTGTCGAGCCGAAAGTAACGATTCCGAAAACGCCAAAAGGTGGGTACCCAATTGGTACCGAAAATGATTTGGTATAGTAAATTTGGTACCGATACGATACCGGTTTGATTACAGGATTTGATACGATTTGCTCATCAATAATCTAAATATCCAAGTTAATTTTGTATGCTACAATTCATTCATTACAGAAAAAGATAAAAAATAAAGCAAAATAAGTTGTTGTGTATATAAAACCTCATTCAAACGAAATGCAGTTTACTTACTGTGTGTATGAAAAGTAATATAAACGGTGCAATTACTTGCATTGCTACGTTGCTATAGGATTTAATGATCACGGTACCAACCGGTACTGAAAATACCGTTACCGAAATCCCCAAAAGTGGGTACTGGTACCGAATTACCTGGTACGGTATGATTCGGTACCGGTCGGTACTGTTACGGCACTGATATTTAAGGGTAAAAACCGGAAATACCAGTGTCGAACCGGTATGAAAAATACACTCGATTTGATAAATTTGATTCCAGTACCAATACCCGATACCATTTACTAATCCCTTAGTGATCTTAGTATTCATTCAATTCTCTTTTTAATATATAGGTAATAATTTCAAAATTCAAATATTGCAAATCTCATATTCAAACGTGCATTCAATTCTAACTAATAAATACAATTTAATTATCATGATACACAATTGGAAACATTAAAGTATAAATTGAAAACATGTCAAATTAACAGAATTTAGAAATACTTTGGAGATTCAAAATCTAAAAACAAACAATTTCGCCAATGACTTTATAGCCTAGTAGCATTTTAAAGGTGGGATAAGGCTTTGAGACCAATAGATTTTGGGTTTGATTCCCACAAGGGGATTTTCCCATATTTATTGGGTTTCCTCCGGAATTGGTGTATAGACATTGTGCCTAGTGGAGATGGATATGATCGGGTGGTTCCTATAGTGACATGATGATACTCCAGTGGTCCGTTAGTGATCTAAATTTGGCGTTCAAAACAAGCAAACAAACAATTTTGGAATTATAACTACCAAATTTTAACTTACATAACTTATAAAACGTTAAAATTCCTTTTTAACGACATATTTTGATGATTGTATGTGTTAATAAATTACATTTATATTTTATTTAGCTTGTATAATACATGGATTGATTCAACACGTACAATACACAAGTTTTTAAAGACATAACATTGTTAATACTAAGTATATAACATTATATTTATTGAACTTTAGTAATACAAAACATTGTAACCTAGTCTAACTTCTAATAAATGATTTCAAATAATGTCACTTGGCAATCTCTTCTTCAGCCTCACAGTTTTTATTTGTATTTTATCTTAGTATATTTTTTAATAATTAATATATCGATATCACTTATTATAATTTTTGAAATAATTCTTTCTTGAATACCGAAATTTTAGTAAGTCAAATATTCAATGTCGTATATTATAATAATTGATATAATTTCAAATTTGAATTGATACCTAAATTATCTCCAAACTATTTTTGTTATTATCTTTAATTTTAATTTTTTGTTCTAAATCATCTTATATAATTCTTTTTTAACAAAAAGTTTACTATCAAATTTAATAACGTGTTTAGATTTAAAAAAAGAGTAAACTGCCATTTGGTTCCTAAGGTTTAGGCAGTTTTGCCATTTTAGTCCAAATCTCAAACTTTTTTATATCTGGGTCCCTATGGTTTCAATTTTATTGCCATTTTGGTCCAAAAACAAAGTCATCTCAGATTTCACAAAAAAACAGGTTTTTTTGTCCTTTTATGGAGGGCATTTTGGTCATTTTAAGCATTAATATATGTATATAAATAAAATTAAAAAAAGAGAGTAAATTACAAGTTTTGTCCTTTATCTTTACATCATATTTCAGGCGCTGTCCTTTAGGCAAAAAGTTGACAGGCGGTGTCCTTTACGTTTCAAAATCTTGCAAGTTTTGTCCTTTAGGCCAAACCAGTTAAAAATCTCAGTTAAAATACCTCATGTGCAAGGCATATGGGGATGGGGGTAAAATGGTCATTTTCCTCTCACCACTTTCAATTCCCTCTTTATATCCCACATCAACCCCTGAATTCAGATTCTAAACACACTCGCTGTCCCTCATCTTTCATAGTTAGGGTTTTTACCACAAATCAAAGGCGATCAGTTTCTTTCCGTTGTTTCAATCGTTCGTTTTTGGATCTTTTAATCTCAGTTTCTTTCTATTATTTTATCGATCTCGTAGTTTCGCTATTTCAATTATTCGTTTTAGATCCTTGATCTCAGTTTCTGTTGTTTCCATCTCTTCGTTTTTAGATTTTTAATCTAAGTTTTGTTAAACAGTCGTTCGTTTTTTGTTGAATCGTTCGTTTTTAGATCGTTTTTTTTGTTGGATCGTTCATTGTTAGATCATTTTATTGCTGAATTGTTCGTTTTCAGATCGATTTTTGTTGAGTCATTCGTTTTATATCTTTCATCACAAGACAATTATTATTATTAGATCTGGATTTTGTCATTTCAATTGTTGGTTTTTGATCGTTTTTATTACTTCAATTGTTGGCGTTTAGATCGTTGATTGTGATGGGGAAGGTGACGGTTGCAGTGGCGGTGATTGGAGGTGCAGCGGTGTGTGCTGCAACGGCGTTGGTTGTGCGACACCGGATGCAGATATCAAAACAATGTGTGAAATCCGCTGATTGGTAATTGATTAGTTTTTGTGGAGATTTGTTTGAAATTTGGTTATTTCTGGTGATTTAAAGCCTTTTGATTATGAATTATGGTTTTGTTTGTGATTAGTGGTGAAATCTGATTGATTTTGCTACAATGTGTGAATTATGTTTCTTTGTTTTGCTGGATCTGGGGCTCCGAGCAAGTTGGTGTGGGATATAAAGAGGGAATTGAAAGGGGTGAAAGGAAAATGACCATTTTACCCTCATGTGCCTTGCACATGAGGTATTTTAACTGAGATTTCTAACCTGGTTTGGCCTAAAGGACAAAACTTGCAAGATTTTGAATCGTAAAGGACACCGCCTGTCAACTTTTTGCCTAAAGGACAGCGCCTGAAATTTGATGTAAAGATAAAGGACAAAACTTGTAATTTACTAAAAAAAAAAGATTATAACAAAATCCCAAACACCCGTAAACTCCGCACTTTCTCTCTCTCTCTAAACACCCCTTTTCTCTTTCTTCTCTATCTCTAAACACCCCCTTTCTCTCGCTACTCTCTCTCCTCTCTCTCAAACACCACCGCCACCATGAACACCACCACCACCTCCTCCCCTTCTCACCACCGGCACCACTACCTTCTTCGCCGTCAATACAACCTTCTCCGTCGGAACCTGACACCGTCTCCTAGAGCTCAACTTCACATCCCGATTCAAATCCCATATCGCAATCCCCGATTCTTCATCATCGTCTTCAAAATCTAACTCTAACCCAAACCCACCGTCATAAGCGATCCCAAACACCCCCTTAAATGATATTTCAGTCCCCAAATTAACAGTGTAAACACTAAATTGTAACAACGTAACAAGAAAAATCCCACACAATCTCATTCCGTTGTTATGATTATTCAACGCAAAGAATGCCATAAAACTATAATCACAAACCTAACTTCTTGGAAATATGTAACTACAAGATAATTACCTCTTTGTATCTAGACAGATAAGCCTTGAGAGGTTCAATATAATCTTCAAAACCTAGCGTAGCCATTGCCCAGAGTAAATCGTCACCATTAATCGTCTTTATTTTCTCTTTCTGACACTTATCACTGGCCCTACTCCAAAATACATGTCACACCCCCAAAATCCACAAGCGGAGTATCACCGCAGGGAGCGTGACTGATCAGGATCAAGCCACCAATCATATTGAACAATATAAATAAATAAATAAAATCCAAACCAAACAATATAATTGGTGTCAAAACAATTTAACAAAGTCTATGTTATCAGCGGAAGCATTAAGTTCAAAACCGAAAATTATAAATTTAAAGTTCATAAGTTTATTATGAATATACAACGGTCCATGTTCAACAACGAATCCTTCCCTATGCAAGCTCCAGCTAAGTACCTAATGACCTGCAAACCATGTAGTAACGAATCAACAAAAATGTTGAGCGAGTTCACAGTTGGTTGTTTGTTTTAAAGTTGTTCCAAAAACCATAAGATGTTTTCAAAACCATAAGTTACCCAGTTCCTTGTTTCCCAAACCATATACCATAGGGGCTACCCCATGTTGTAAACCACTAGACCCGTTACCATATCGACTACTGACTGGAGTCATGTTTATGTGCCCTGCGTCAATGTCTATCATCATTGACTAAGTGCCCAAGTACATTAGTCCACTCCCGTCCTCTACGCCACGGTGTGAGGCTTGTCAGACCTAATAGCGCTATTTAACTAATGACGCGTTTGCCAATGGCCTGGCGATTAAGTCGATATAAAAATGAGGCACCTTCATGATAGAGTTTTGTTTTGTAAATGATATGTTGTCATCCTTCCCAAGGAGGATGGAGGTATGAATTCTACCCAAGGAGAATACGCAGGTTTCAATGTTGTCATCCTTCCCAAGGAGGATGGAGGTACGTATCCTACCCAAGGAGGACACGAAGGTTTCCATATTATTCCTTAACCCATTCCCAAACCACCGGGAATCCCATGCTTTGTAGAAAGTGTGAACTCACCTTAGATTAGCTCGGCAGATTAAGTTATGGAAAGAAATATGTGAGGTGGAACTGGTCAATCACGTCCTAACATGATTACCGTTTAAGGGTTAGTGGGTGTGCTCACGCGGAAACACGAATCCTACACGTATCTAGCACGTAGCACATTATATCATACAATACTAAATATCATGCATGCATTTATCACGACATAGCTTACCAACAACACAAGTGTCACGAAAGACTTAAAATACTCTTCAACAAAAATTTCAGCAATATAGTGCATTTTCGGCAGTTTTCGGATTGTTATCCGGAATAGTTCGTGTACAAAAAAATTCCCAAAAAATTACAGAATTTTTTAAATGCTCCAAATATTATTGTGTCAAAATCTTGGGATCCAATTCATCACCAATTATTTTATAAAGTTCATTTACCGGGCTGCAATCAGATTCGTCACATTCTAACTGCAGTCCACGAAAAAATTCATTTAAAATTCATCGTAAGTCCGATTAATGAAATTCCAGTTGGAGAATTACAACGACATCAGTGGCCATCTATAGTACAAATTTCCTGGCCTGAACCTATACAGATTTCAAGCTATGACAAAAAACATAACATACATTTTCTGCAGAAAAACGCAGCTTTTGGTGCTGTACAAAATGGACCTTTAAAAATAGCAAACGACCTCAAAAAATATGGATTTCAGTGCCATTTGAAGTGTATTTCGAAATAGTACGTTATAGACTCAAGAAAATCCAGTTTTCAACATGTTACGACCTAGTTACAGCCGATTAAAGTCGGCTGTAACTGTTGATCAGATTCTGATTTCACCACCCGACCTCCCCAACCGAATAATTAATGCGCCCAACAACCCATAACGTTTAATAACAGCAGATTATAGTCGCCCTACATCATGTAGGCCATTATATCAGTAAGGTTTAATCCGAAAACTAAACCCTAGTCATTAAACAAATGCCTATACGATTACATCACCAAAGAAACACGATTTCTACCATCCCTAGTTTACAAGTAACCATCAATAAATATCAAGAGCTCATGATAAGCAGGAAACGCAGTCGTGTATGAGCACTACAAACCGAAAAACAAAGAAGGAAAACATACTAACCAAGAGGAGATGCGAGAGAGAGTTCGAGTTAGAAAGAGTTAGCAATGAGAGAGAAGTAAATCGCAAGGGGAGGGGGTGCCTCTTTGCTGCCGTCGACCACCAAGAGGGAAGTAGGGTTTTGTTTCTTTAGAAGTTATGAAATTATGCAACAATGCCTAAATAAAGAAGATGATAAATTAGAATTACGGATTACAAGTGGGCTGAAACTAAAAAGTTTGGGCTGAGTTTGCTTGGGGTGACAGTTTGGAAATTGAATTGCAAGAATTCATATATTTGTTCTCCGTGATTATCCAAGTCAAAAGAAATAAATTAGTGACAAAAGGATTGTTTCCATGCTAAATTGATAATTCATATAATTTGATTTTTTTAATAGCAAACCGGACTTTATTCTAAAACCAAAACCAAATCGATGATTCCCAGCGAGGAACTGAGAACAAACCGATAGAGAGTACAAAACAGAATAAAAGGAAACAAATGAAACAGTTACAACATTATTGTTAAACAATCAAATTAAAATCCCACCATTGTTGCCTCGAGATTTCTCTAAATCTTGATCTTTGCATCACGTATTGGTATGATTCTTCCTTTATATCTTTCGTTATTTTATGGATTACACACCGTTTGCCTTTAAAAACCTTCTCGTTTCTGACCTTTCATATGCTCCAAAATGTTTGTATGACAATTGCATGAATGAGCTTTCTCCTGTTCCGATTCATATGTATATCATTTACCTCCTGTAATAGTTGTTTTATGGATCCTTCAGTACTAAGTTTCTGGCATCTAACCCAATCGAGTATAACTTTCCACACCTGCGATGCAAATCTGCAGTGCATCAGAACATGAACCGCTGATTCTTCCTCGTTTTCACGTACTTTGCAGATGTAGTTCGGTAGTATAAGGCCCTTTTCTCTCAAGGCTGTTGCAGACGGTATTTTGTTCTCCACAACATGCCACACAAACATATTGCTCTTTCTAGACGCCCATTTATTCCAAGCAAAGTCACCAATTTGTGAGTTCAAATCTATCTGTTTTGCCAATGATTGTCTGACTGATTTCACCGTAAAGCTTAGATTGTCATCTTCTTTCCAATACCATACATCGCTATCCTCCGAAATTGGATGTTGTAACAGTTGGGTTTTTAGTTCCGTCATCTCTAGTTTTTCTGTTACCGCTTCTGGTGTTCTCGACCACTCCCAATCCCATATTCGGCCCCCATTATTTTCCTTATAGCATTCCTATACACGTGCACCTTTTTTCACAGCTAACTGATACAATTCTTTATATCGATTCTTCAATGGTTCGTTACCCAACCAAGTATCTTCCCAAAATAGAGTTTTATCCCCAATACCGACTTTACTTATCAAGCACAACGATGTGTTGATGTTGTTTTTTGTAAACATAGAATCAATTTCTTCTATATTTTTCCATACACCTGTAAATTTTTTATTCACCGGCACTGATCTAGTCTTTCTTTTCATACCATGGATAGCTTTAACAACTCTTGCCCAAATTTGATCCGGTTCCATTTTCAGGCGCCACCACCACTTTAGTAGCAAAGCTAAGTTTAGATCCTTTATATTCCCAATTCCCAACCCTCCAAAATCTTTTGATGCAACTATTCTTTCCCATCTAACCCATCTTATTCTATTATTCGTATTATTCCCACCCCATAGGTACTTCCTTCTAATCCCTTCCAAAACCTTAACCACGGCTTTTGGGCATTTGTATAGTGACATGTAGTAATTTGGTAGGCTCCCTAATACTGTCTTGAGAAGTATTACCCTACCGGCAAAGGATAAGTTTTTTGCTTTCCAATTAGATAGCCTTTTGTTAAATGTATCAATCACGTCTTTCCAATTAGCTATCCTATTCATGTGTGCACCAACTCTTAGACCGAGATAAATGAACGGAAATTTACTTGCCTTACACTAAAGATTAAAGCCAAATTCTCCACTTCTGACTCTGATCGGCACACTCCAAATAGTTGACTCTTTCGTGGGTTAACTTTCAAGCCCGACACCATATTGAAAATTCTAAGAATTCTTTTTAGGTTCTTTATGTTTTCTTCTTCCCATTCACCTACAAAGATCGAATCGTCTGTGAATAGCATGTGGGTTATGTACGGTCCGTCACCCGGTAGTTTTACTCTTGAAAATAAATTTGCACTTTTTGCCCTTTCCATCATTACATGCAAACCTTCCATAGCTATTATGAATAGGAAAGGTGATAGCGGGTCACCTTGTCGTAAACCCCTTTTGTATTGGAACTCCCCGGTTGGGGATCCATTGACGAGTATCGAGCCCCTCCCTGCAAAGAGAATCCCCATGATCCAATTCCTCCACATCGATGGAAAGCCCATGTGTGTTAGAATAGAAATCAAAAACTTCCAATTTAGTGTATCATACGCCTTTTTGATGTCAGAGCTTTGAACACGAAAATACTTTTCTTGGTTCTTTTTGCCCATGCCACTATTTCATTAATAACCAAAGGTCCATCTACAATGTTTCTTTTCGAAACGAAAGCAGATTGTACGTTTGAAACCACACTTTTAATAACCCCTTTAATTATATTTGCAAGTATCTTAGAAATAATCTTATTCACCACACCTATTAGTGATATAGGTCTAAATTCGAATAAAGTCATCGGGTCTCTTACCTTGGGGATTAATGCAATGAATGACGCACGACAAGTATGGTGTACCGATCCATGTGTGTGGAATTGCTTCAACATATCCATTATCATTTCTTTGAATTCCTCCCAATATGACTTAATAAGTTTGAAGGTTATACCATCCGGGCCAGGGGCTTTGGAACTGCCACAATCCCAAACTGTTGTGCGAACTTCTTCATATGAAAACGGTAATACTAAACCTGCCGCTTGAGCTTGACTCAATTTATGAAAACCCTCAGGCCCGATACGAGGTCTCGATCTTACTGGTTCGTTGAACTTATCCTTGAAAGCCTTGTGAAAATGACCTTTAATTACAGCTGGATCCGAAACCCATTGTCCTTCAACCCAAAGCCCGCAAATCTTATTCTTTGCTATGTGATTATTTACTATTGCATGGAAGTAGCTTGTATTCTCATCTCCCAACCCTGCCCATTTCACCCTTGCCATTGTCCTTCAACCCAAAGCCCACAAATCTTATTCTTTGCTATGTGATTATTTACTATTGCATGCTATCGTGAAACAAATATGCCTCATGCAATTCATATAGTTTGCTAATGTGTTTTGGGAAAAGGGCCGTAAATAAAAGAGAAGGATTATGGGGTGCGGTTTGGGTAGGTACAACACGATATGGACTTGGTTTCAAATATTCGTTGACACATTATAATTTAGACAAATATATAATTAATTTGTAAAAGCAAAACGAACGGTTTATACCTCTAAGTTACGGGTTATCACAATACAACACAAAAAATTACAGAAAAAACTCAACTTCCATTAACTCATAGTCTATCCAACTCATAAATTTCATCAAAAACACTCATGATTCAGTTATATGTGCCAATCTAGTTATTGAAGGATATCACAACTAGATGTATAGTGACGCAGCGAATTCAACCAAAACAATCGAAAACAGAAGAGTTAAGTGTCGGTGGTGGGAATGGTTGTGGTGTTTTGTGGTTATGGTGGGTGGGCGGCGTTGGTTGGTGGGCTCTGATGGCGTTTTGATGGGTTTTTGGTTTTGTGTTTTAGAGAGAGAGAAAGACTCCTTGCTTGCTGCTCATTGTTTTGTTGGAGACAAAGGAAGAAGGAGGGGAGAGTTTTATTATTTATAATTAATAATCAGTCATAATAAATTGAAAATGACAAAATTACCCCTGTGGAAAAGGACAAAACTTGAGGGTTTAATTTGGAGAATCTGGCCTGATTTCACTTTTGGACTAAAATGACAACAAAAATGAAACCACAGGGACCCAAATACAAAAAGTTTGAGATTTGGACTAAAGTGGCAAAACTGTCCAAACGTCAGGGACCAAAATGGCAGTTTACTCTTAAAAAATGTACAACTTAAGAAAAATCAATTTAAAAAATTCAATAAATACGTACTCTTTTTCATTTCACATTGTATCATTTATTTAGCCCAATGTAACTCACGAGATCAAAGAAGATAGTTTTCTCTCATTGTATATCCGTGATAAAAATAAAAAAGTAAATCTCAAGAACAGTTGTTATCCAGAGAGTTGGTTTGTTTTAAAAATAACCGATATTTTCACATGGTATGTAAATGGTTTTTCCCAGAGAGTCAAGAATAGAAATAGAAAGAGATTTAAACTGTTATTAGTTAATAAAGATGGTAATCTTTCGAGTAGGACATCCAATGTTGCTACAAGAAGTTTTAGGGACTGTTTGGTAGCCTCTTAATGACCATTCAGATGGTACCTCTTAATGGTTTAAAACCTCTGAATGAATAACCGGTAACCTCAAGTCTGAATGGTTAAGACGTAACCTCTGAATGGTAAATCATCACATGTCACATTCTTCTACCTTCTCATTGGAAAAATTCTTAATGGTTCCATTAAGAGGTAGCCTCTTAATGACCATTCAGAGGCTACCAAACAGCCCCTTAGAGTTTTATAATTTGTGTTTTTTTCAATACATTTATAAATTTTAAATGTAACATTAATTTGTAAACTTTTATTATTACATATAATTATTCATTATAATTTTATAATTGCATCATTTTTGATACTCTACTAACGTAGCATATGGGTCTATAACCCAGTCTAATCATATACACAAACCTATTCTACTAATGTAGTATATGGGTCTATAACCTAGGGTGATGATATACACAAACCTATAATGATAAAGGAAATGCTTTCACAACATGGAAGGAAACTTGTAAGACGGCTGGATGTGGGATCGCGAAAGACGTCAGGGAGGTGACAGGGGGACCCCAATCCCCCCCCCCCATCGCGTCTTGTTTACGGTGCCATCTGGGAATTCTCTCTGTTCATCCCGAACTGCTTCTCTCTCTCTCTTAATATTGTTGGAAGAGATAGATGGGAAGACCATTTTTTCTTAACGGGGGAAGAGGAAGGAGAAGAAGAAGGTTCAAACGATAAATTGAAGTAAATTTGTGCTTGTTATCTGGCCTTCAAAAGGTTATTACAGAAAACTAGTTACCATTGTCCAACCCTTAAAGGTTAGATTTATTCCTTTCACCCTTTCATTAGTGATTCACTCATTCACATTTTTTCCACAATTCAACGTTTAGACATCCAGCTTACTTAGACCATGTGTAGTGGAAGACACAAATAATGCTCCTCTTGGGCGTTTTGCGTTATGTGGCAGTTCAGTCAGCAATGGGGCATTATGGGGCGTTTTCTAAAATGCGTGTAGTGGAGAGTGGGCGTTGTGGGGCATTATGTTAAAATGGGTGTAATAGAATTAAATAAAAAAAAACCATACAAAAAAGATATTGGCCAAACAAAAAGAAGAATACCTGTCATTGGCCAAACAATTGAACAACAGTCGTGGAAAAAAAGAACGTTCTAGACAATTTAAAAAAAAACGCACAGGGGGCGGGTGTGGGGCGTAGGGGGCGTTATTTTGGAAAAACCTCACTACGGGTGATCTTATGTTATAGCATTTAATAGGTGTATAGCACGGAAAAAAATAACATCTATAATATAAATATAAATAAACAAATAAAACGAAAAATCAATCCCAACTCAAAGAAGTGGTCGAAAAACACTTATCTATTATCTATTATATATAATAAACAAGAAGATTTGGGCTGATGTGGCACATTCTTAGGGCTTCTCAGGATTCATTTTGGCGGGAAAATGGATGAATGTTGGAAAAGCTCGCGGATCCTTTTTTTCATGGATCCAACTTGCTCCATACCCGTATGTTTGACCCGGTTATATAAATCTCCTAAAAACCTAAATCCCTCAATTGCCTCATGTTTTCCTTCACGAACCCTAATCTCGGTCACCGCTGATCAAGAAAACCCTAGCTGTGCTTACGCATCTTCTTCATCAAACATCAAATCCCCAGATCAAGCCGCTACAATTGTTTCTTCAATGATCCAGCCACTATAATCAATCTGGTATGTATTTTCCTTTTGTTGATTCATATTCTGATTGTTAATTTGATATATCTTAGATCGTTCTTTCTGATTTCAAACCACAAATCGCTTCATCACCTCTACACTCTCCAATGTTGATTCTTCGTTTTGGATTCTCATGTCGTCGGTTTGATTTCAAATTACTGATCTTTTTCTATCTTTTTAGGTATGATTTTCATCAATTATGTTTAGGCAGTGTTGCAAACCATAACTTTGCATCTTTTCTTCTGCGCTTCTTGATATCTCCTCTTAACCTTCTTCTCCTGTTATACCATCTACATTGACAAACGATTTTAGAAACTCCTGTGTCGTTAGAGATTTTGTTTGATTATACTTAGATGATCGATTGACTGGACTACAAGTTTTCAAACGGATTGGGAACGACACACATGATTTGGGGTTTTAGGTTTCAATCCAGTCCTTATAATTTCTTCTCAGAATCTCTTTAATCCTTGCATCATTTTTAAGGTAAAGTTCGTTAGTTACATCGCTTCAAAATGTTAATTTTGGGTTAGATTAATGCTTAGATCAAGGTTTCGCATTCGATGTGAATTTTTTTTGGCTGATCATTGTTTGTTCCTTCAAATTCACAAATTTTGGTACTGAGTCAAGTTATGTTTGTTCAATTTGTTGTCTGTGTATCGTTTTGCTGTGTGTGTGGAGAATTTGTTTGGAAAAAAAGATGTTTAAAATCATCAGCATTGAGGTTTCATGTGAGTTGCACACCAAGTGTTTGTGTAAATGCCTAAAAGAATTCTGATATTTCTTTGTGGCTGATGAAATCAGATTGGAATGTAGATAGGAAATGTATTAGTAACATCATGTCACTCAAAAGACGGATTCTTTTAATCGATGTCATATCTATACTGCTGGTCTTGGTCACCAGATTTGATCTATTACGAGTTTAACAAACAACCACCATCCATATACAAGGATCTTAAATCACCCAACCCTGTTCAAAAAGTAGTTCCACAGTTTGTGACCATAGAAAAAGATGAAAATAGGGCCATAACTTTTACTTAAAAATGTTGCAGGTCAATAACAATTGAGCTCCATTAATGGATCAATAATTACAATCAATCCACCCATACCGCAGTTTGATACCATTGCTGCCAGGTAAACTTCTAAAGTTTGACCCGTTTGGTATCAAACATAATGTTAACTGGTCCGGAAGTCTTACCTCTACTATCGTGATTTGTCAAGTTTATATTTCCTAATTCATGTTTTTATGTGACCTCATATTCTGATATGTGTTCTTCTGCAAATAAAAAATTACAGCCTACACGAGTAGTTGTAAATCAGTGTACCCTAGCTTATAATGCTCATGCGATTGAAGAAGAATGTCTATTTGTAGTTTTGATTATTCCCCTTTTTTGTCTGGGGTTGTTTGTTTTCGATGATGCAATCAAGTTTTAGCTTGGCCTTATCTTCAAATTGAATCCAATATTTGTTTTGTGTAGTATTCATATGCTTGCCTGTTACTTGCGAGGAGAAAGGTTTGAGCTTTTATATTTCTTGATTATATTGTAAATTCAATAAATAGTTCCTTATAGAAACACAAAAGATAAAACAAATGTGTTACTTTTTCTTTTGTTTTAAGTGCAGGTTGATGTAGATATTGTGCAAATTAAGTCCGGCATATAAGAACAAGAATCGGGCCAAGCATACATATGTCCTCGCTTTCGAGCGAGTCCGGAATCTTATCAGCACACAATGTATGATCTATTTGCCTTTTCTACCTTATATACTTTAAAAAATATTCATATACAAGTCGATGTATATTGCAAAATTTGTTGTGTTCTACTTTAAATGACTGATTGGTTAGGGAACACATGTAAATCATTTCCATAGCTCGCTTCAATATCGCTTAAACGAGCCAAAGCTGGCTCGAGTTCGGCTCACTAATGTTATCATCATCATTATTACATTTTAGCTAAAAGAATCCGGAACCAATAGTGTTTTTGAAGTTGTCTATTATAATATTTAGCTTGGGGCGACAAATGGCCAGGAAGGATAATGGGTCAAAAATGCAATTTTTTGTATGGATAGAAATAGGCTTTTTATTCTACTTTGTGATCTTTATCAATAAATAATATGTTTAAATGATTGCAAAAACTATGTAATTACAATAACGATCATAGCTTCTTTTAGTAAAGTAATTTCAGGAAATTTATGCTTCTAAATACATTTTCCATGGCTTTTTATCCATCCGACCATTTGACATGTCACCTTTTTAGTTGATTTTTAGGCTGTAGATGTCTCGTTATCTTTATGCATGAATGTTTCCTAGAATTACTAAGTTTCACTAGCTCAGTCATATGCCAAATTTGACTTCACTTCTTTTAAAAAAAGTTATGTTATTATACACTTCTTGTATATGGCATGAGTGTTGATATACATGAATGTGCTTTTGTAGACATGGTACCAAAGTCAAATCCATGATCAAGCTTATTGAAATAGATGCAGGTTCCTTTGCAAAAAGAGTTTAAATGTACTATAAGAAATTCCCCGGAGCTCATGAAACTGGTTGAGGAGTTCTATCGCGCATACCGTGCATTAGCTGAAAGGTATGATTTTGCCACCAATGAGCTCTACCATGCTTAGAAAACTTTACAAGCAGCTTTCCCGGATCATGAGGTATTTGAGTTTTTCGAGTCTTCAAACCAAGCACTGTATTTTCGGATTTTTCGTCATGAATTATGTAAGTATCTATGTTTGCAAACAAGTAGTTTAGCTGTAATTAGAAATCGGTGTAACTTTCCAAATAAATGTGTCAGACAACGGGTCAAAACAGAATCTTTTTGTGCGGGTTGTTCTTAACTTTTTTTTTAATAAATAATGGGTGTGTAAAATAGGATTACCAAATATTTGGTTTTAAAATAATAGTTTTGAGTCTATATTAGTATTATTTTAAAGTATGTTTTCATCGAGTTAAGATTACCAATCGCTATGACTATGACTAAATACCAGATCAAATCTCATGCAAAACATTCAATATTAGTACAGGGAATAACTCTAAGGCCAAGTCTTATTAGAGTTTTCTCTTCTAAGTACATGATTTATGGTTCATTGGCTTGACAAAGTAATTGCAAGGTATGTTCTTTTTAAAAATAGATTATTGAAATCTTAATTTTATTTAGTGGTTAATTGAGATTACTGTTATTGGAATAATGATTCACATTATTTTTACCTAAGGGAGTTGGAATAATGAACCACATTATCATGGTTTTGGTTCCCGTCGTGTCTACGGGCGGGTGGGTTACCGGGTTTTTCCCGGAATTGGTGGTGGACTCGGATTACTATAGGAGTACTCCGTTTGGTCTAGTGGGTGCCCTGACAGTGCTCGGGATTAATTGTGTTAGCCGTTCAAAAAAAATCCTTGACTTTTAAACCATTTGACCCATTTACACTTTTCATGTAAATAAATGGGTTGAAAATTTCCGCAACTTAATTATTATATACGTTATTATATCTTTTGGTTTGTATTTGTCTTTATATCTTTTTTATTAGCATCATGCCTTCATTAATGCCTATATATTTTTTTTTCTTACACTATTTGACAAAGCTTGGTGAATCAATCTCTAATGAAGGAAGATTTCATTATGGTTCACTGCAGCACGCATGCAGTCATTCTTGTGATATGTGGAAATAAATTTAGCATGCTTATTGTGATTACGGCTTTCATAGAAGGTGTTATAAATTTTAACAAAGAGTTGAGGACAGGGAAAGACATCATGTCAATCACAGGGAAAAACATCATTAGTTTCTCATAATTCAGGTTTCCATTCCAATGATCATAATCAGATCATGATTGTGTTTTAAAATAATAACAAAATTTGCAGGTTGAAATCATAGATTTACCGGTACATATAAAAGATAAAGACGATATTCTGGAAAGCGTGAGCAAGGTGATATGAGGTATGTGTCCTTCATATAAGATAAGCAATAATAAATTGAAATCATAAATGTAAATGGTTGTGGCATTTGCAGCTCTTATTCCATCTTCAATGAAGATTTTAGAGAACTCCCTTGGACTTTCAATGCAAAGCGAGTCGATAGAGATATCCGAGCAGGTCAGTTTTGATTTGTTGACTAAAAAGCTATAACTTTTATATTTTTTTCTACCATAACTGATGTACAAAAAACGGGCTGAGCCGTTCGCGAGACTGGCTTGTGAAAAGTCATCTATTATATTATTATTATTATATATAATAAATGAATAGATTTGGGCTGAGGTGTCATTCCCTTAGAGCCTCTTAGATGCCTTTTTGGCGGGAAAATACGATGGATCCTTTTCTTGCTCACGGATCCCATTTTTAGCTACCCGACCAATTAGTTCGGATCCTACTTAACGCACAAAAGTTGTACGATTGCGGTTGGTTTTGGTATTTTCCAAGTTTTTAGATTGATAGTTAAATACAACTTTTTAATGTATGTAGGCTGGTTTTGAGGATATTAAGGACACAAACTTAGATGAAGTAGAGGCGCATGATCTTGTCTTGGAATCCAGTAAGGTTTGTTTTTTTATTGATTATAGGAATGTAGTCATAACGCCACTTCTTATTGTTTAAATAAACAATTTAAATCGAGTCTTTTATGCAATGTGCAGGGGAAGATGAACGTTCGTTCATGGACGAATTATGAAGATGATTATGATGACTACGATGAAGACAAGGATCTTGAAGATGAGGATGAATGATTCTGAATTTTTGATTGTTAGTCATGAGGTTTTCCACCCCGTGTTAGTCATGTGAATTATCACTGTTATCAAACCCGTCTTTAATCCAAGAAATTTCATGGCTATTTCAAATATACACACCCTTTATTCCATAGCAGTTGGGTCTCTACATTTAAAGAATCGATTCTCCAAAATTAATTGATTTAAAACCCTTACCGTCAAGTTTATGCATTAACAAAAAATAATAATCATATAAGTAACTTTCTCTAGCCCGGGAAGCAATCCCGGGTGATAAATTTGCTAAAATCATGTGTTGATAGGTTTTGAGAAGACCAAGAATTGGGATGACGAAAACTGTTAGGTAAACCACTTATTTTTAGTGTTTTTTTTATTAATCATAGGTGGTTTGCTGAAAAATGGGCCGAAATGGTTGGGTTGAATAACGGGTAGAAATATGTCAGGCCATGTCAGCTTGAGCCTCAGACATAAACCACCTGTACTATTTTAGGTTGTTTGGATTAGTTGAATAGCGGGTCAAACACTTACATGTTTATTGATTTTCTAAATGCTTAATGGATCAACTATGCTTATAACAAAAGATTTCGGAGGTTGTATGCCTATATACGTTAAAAATAGTTTTTTATTAACTTTCAACCTACGCATTTAAACTATTTTCCTTTCTTAAATCTTAGGTTTTGATATTTATAATTGTTTTGAGATAAAACGCAACCTGAATTGACCCATTCATAACTAAATAAATGTGTACTTGACAAACCACGGAAATGAGATTTTTGATGACGAGTGTATGAATTCATTAGAAGAAGCTAAGAAGCTGGCCATATCCGGCGTATTGGCAGAGTTGTTCTCGAAGCAAATGGTATATTCAGAAACCCTACATTAGTAAGAGAGATTAAAGAATCAAATATTTCCCTCCTTACTTATGGCAAATTAAAGTAAGCTTTCAATTTACTTCCTTTTATTATATCGAAGTCGTCGGCAGCGGCGTCGGTAAATCCCACCAATAGCAAAGCTAAGGTAGGTTCTGAGGAGGGTAAGATGTAGACAGCCTTATCTCTACTCCGTAGAAATAGAGAGGCTGCTTCCAGTAAAACCCCCGGCTCGATCTTCATCTTAGCTAGGCAAGAGAGGCTGTAATATTTAGATTAAAATAATATGTTTTTTACTGTCTAATTAAAATAGTAGATTTCAGAATAACTTTTCAGTTATACAAAATGATGCTCCAAATTTTGGCACGCTCGGCAAGAATCCAAAATATTTTTAAAATACTGAAATTACCTTGAAACACTAATTAAACGGGTCACCACGTTTATACTTTTAACAGCAGTGTCCCCGAAGCGATACATGCTCAATATCTTATGGGCGTAATCGTTGATTTAGTACAAGAAATCACAAGTGCAGTTGCGTGTTTCAATAACGGAGATGAAGGAGCGGAGGTGAAAGAGAACACAAACAAGATTGAACTTTCTTCTTTGCTGAATTTGGTATAACAAGTGATGCAGCATTGAAGTTCGGTACATTCGAGTTGGGTCGGGTCGGGTCCGGTCATTTGTTTATTAAATGTATCCCGTGTGTGAATTGAGTTTGATTAGGATGATAAGTAGTGGAGTTCTGTTTTTCTTTAATTTCTTGATCACTCAAATGAAGCTGGTTAAATTTTTCGCATTTTTATGGCATTGAATGACACTATTTACTTAAGTTGTTATTGTTAAGATCTATGAAGACATTTTTTAATTTATTATTGTACTAGAATTATCACCCGCCACAATGCGGCAGGGATTCATTAGTTATATATCATGTTAGATGAAAGGAAAATGTTTCTTGCATGACCATGAGCCTGTGTGTAAAACCGAGAAAAAAATAACTAAGTCGATCTCTGACTCGCACGCTGCGACAGGCCTATCAAACGGGGAAAAATAGACGCACTGCGATGGACATGTCAAACAGGAAAAAAATAGATGAAAAAACATTGAACCCCACATGCACGTTGCGGCGTGTTAAGTCGGAAATTTAGAACGACACGTTAAACGGAGAAATTATGAAAGACGAAAAATATATAAGAGACTAAGGTTGAAAGTAAAAAAAGTGTTAGAGATTAAATTGCAAAAGATGAAAAGCTTTGGGTTGAAAGTAAAAAAATTAAAGGGGTTAAATTGCAAAAGATGAAAACTTTTGAATTAGAAGTGAAAAATCAAATTAATCAAAGGGGTTAAAATACCAAAGATTAAAACTTTAGATTTAAATTGCCAAAGATTGAAATTTTAGAGTTAAAAAAGAAATCAATTAAAAAAAGAGATGAATAGATTTAGTTAAATTGATGTCTAATATTATTATTATTATTATTATTATTATTATTATTATTATTATTTAATAAAAGAGATAAATAAAAAATAAGGGTGAGAAATTACCAGAGAATGACACATGTACAAAAAGGATTTTTGTTTATTAGTACAGAAAGATTAACAATTAATCAACGTCGAGTAAAAGTTTAATGAAATAATATGTTACATTTTAATAAAAAAAAACATGTTTACTAACTAATAAAAATAAACAACCCGGGAAGCATTCCCGGGTGATAATCTAGTAATAAATATAAACAAAAAATCAATCCCAACTCAAAGAAGTGATCGAAAACACTTATAATATTTTTATAACAAAACCAGGCTTCAATACATCAGTTTTGTAAAAACTCAACAAATCCATATATAGTTTATGGCCATGCTTTCTTTTTCACCCAACCATATGGAAACGGTTGGTTCGATGCAGAAAGATAGAACCCATCAGTCCTCACCAACCAATAACAATACTCATTTCCAGCAAAATGCTTGCGACATTTTCTAATAATCTCCGCATCCATCAAAGCTAAACTTTGGTAACCCCACCAAAAGTAGCCATGAAAATGTGTACCCACAACTTTTTGACAGAAGGTCAATGTATGAACCTGTGTAGGTGCAATAGTATGGTTCCCCAAATCATGATCTGTTGACTTGATATGAACCACAATATTATCAGGAACTTGATTTGTAATATAGACAGTCCAGTTTGTTTTGTAAAAGGGACAAGCAAAAGTTGTTGTAACCAAACAACAAGCTGAAATGAAGAGAGCAAAGAAGAATGCCCTATGATTCATCATGAGCTAATATATTTTGTAATCTCTAAATGAATGTTTTAATGTTTGAATCTTGTATAAATAAAGGCTGAAAGTTGATCAGTTAATGCATAATAAATGTGTGTGTGAGAGAGAATAATAAACATTTCCCCGTAAAGAAATGTTGGTATCTTACCTCATAGGTCTATATGATTCTTATTTAAGTATTTGTTATACATGTTATACAAACAAATATTTAAATAAGAATTATATAAACCTATGAGTGTTATGTGCATTGATAGCCGAAAGACAGACTGGACGATCTATATTACAAATCAAGTCAACCTATGAATTGTTATGTGCGTTTGATGTGTGTTGGTGTGTATATATTTTAGATATATATTTTAAGCCCTTTTTACACTTTTTAGTCAAGTTTTAAATTTATAAAACACGATATTTACTAACACTAAACACACATATGGGCAAGTGCACCCATCGTGGACGTAGTATAGTGCTGGTAAGATACCGAGGTCGTCCAAGGACACAAGAGCTTTTAGTACCGGTTTATCCTCAACGTCTAATCAAATCAAAATGTTAGAAAAATATTTTTAAACTAAGAAAATAAAACTAAAAATAACTAAATGCTGAAAAATAAAATAAAATTAAAAACAGATAGACAAGATGAATCAATTGGGTCCGACTCGTGTGTTAGTATAACCTTTGATTATTTTTGCACTTTTGCACTTGTTTAATAGATTATCTTAGTTATTGTAGTAGGCCCCTCTTTTGAAGGCGACGTTACCCTCAACCCAGTAGTTTGAGTCAGTAAGGATACAATCCTAAAGGGTTGGATTATTGAAAGATAATTAATTAAGTTATTAATGCAAATTATGGTAGGCCCCTCTTTTGGAGGTGACGTTACCCTCGACTAAGTAGTCTGAGTTAGCAGAGATACAGTTCTAAATAGCCGGGTTATAGTATTAATAGTAGTTAACTTATGAGGGGATCAAAGAGTTTGGACCCCCGCCATCCAATACCTTTGGGTATTGAAGGAGGTCCTACTAAATTTGACCCAGGTCCCTTGCAGAACCTCTAAACGCAGAACAAGGGCAAGACCCTTACCAAACCGTTCCCTTAACCCCCGACCAGGTAGCCAACATACCTCCATATAGACCGTGGAGATATGAATGGTGAAAATCTTTTATTTTATATAGACAGTAAAATAATGCCAAAACACCACGGACAAACGATAAGGAAGAATCACCTTCAACATAAGCAACTAGTTATTAAAGTCATTAATACAAAACCAATTAAGTGCAAAAGATTAAAAATAAAAAGTATTATACTAAACACTTGTCTTCACCAAGTGATGTAAGAGACTTAGGCAAACATGGCCTTGATTGTCAAGAACTCTTACGATCAATCTTGGATCCCGAGACGACTCACACACTCTATGATGGACAATGGATGATGGTGGTGGATGATGGTGTTGTGATGGTGGTGAGTGGTGGATGAAGTGTGAGAGAGGTGGTGTGCCAAGGGATGAGTTGCAATGAATCCAAGCACTCCTATTTATAGGCTGAACAGAGGCCTTGGCACTGCCCCGTGTCCGCTGGGCACGACCCCGTGCCTGTCTAACATTATCTCTCTTCATTAATTGTAATTCGCAATTACAATTAACGCGCCTGCAGTACTTTGGGCACGCCCCCGTGTTCACTGGGCACGGCCCCGTGGTGAGCAATAGAACTTCTACAGGTTTGTCTTTTCTGCTGCTTCTTGGGCACGGCCCCGTGCTCGCTGAGCACGGGGCGTGTTCAGCCTTCTGTCTTCCTTGTTTTGCTTGGAAGGATGCTGTCGCGGGGTCGGGCAGTCCACTTATGTTCCTTTTCTTGTATTTATGTTTGATTTAGCTGTCTTTTTGCTTCTTTTGTTAATTTGAGCTCATTTAATCCTGAAAATACAAAAGGAAGACAAAAACACACATTTTCCAACATTAGTACTTAAAAGGGTTAGTTTTATGCCCCATTTGATGTAATTTATATGTTGCATTTTACACACATCAAATATCCCCACACTTGAATTTTTGCTTGTCCTCAAGCAAAACTCTTTAATATGTGGCTTACACTCCCAAATAGAATGGGTAGAAGAGAAGGTTTTGGGCTTGTCATAGAGTGTCGGGACTTTCGAAGATTGTTTAGGTTTTATTTTTTTCTTATTTACAATCCTATTCGTCATGATTTATTAAAAACTTTTCATAAGATAACTTATTTATTAAGGCATAACATACATTTCTAAAATTCCATTTATATACAAGTTCACATACCTCACGGGAGAAATCACTCACACTCGGCCGAAGGTGTATTTTTAGTGAATCACTCGAGAGCGGCATGGAACTTATTCCTACTATAAGCTTGCCAAGCAATCAATCCTCCTCCTTTTTAACTTTATACCTTTGTAAATATCAAGAGGACTTTTTTGGTGAAGGGTTAGGCTTGGGCTAAAGGTGGGTGGTTGGGTTAGTGGTTAGTAGAAAAGGCGAAAGTCGTAAAAAGCGTCGGTTTTCGTAAAACATTTTGTTTTTGTGACTTTTTACTTAATGAAGTATTTATTCAAACAAGCTTTTGTTTGAGGAGTTTTGTTTGTTAATTTCTAACTTCATTGTAAAATATATATATATATATATATATATATATATATATATATATATATATTTTCACACGAAGACCGAGCTTGTTACTAAAATAAAAGATAAAAATAAAAAGGGTTTTTAGTGGGTAAAAAGGGTTTTGGGTTAAGAAATGAAAAGGTTTAGGCTCAAAGGGGCTAACTAGGGGGAATTTTTTTCGGGTAGGTGAAAAGAAAAATAAAAATTATGGTGTTGAAAGAAAAAGGGTTAGTCCTAATGCCTCCATCATTTACTTACTTGGTTTTAACTTGGTAAGGACCGGGAATGAATTGTCGTGGCAAGTTCTAGAGTCGTAAGAACCAAGGGGCTATTCACACAAGAAACGAAAAATGAGCATTTAGTGTAAAGATGTATATTTGTATGCTCAATAAAGGCTCAAAACTCACTTTTGTGGGAATGGGTTTTTATGTGATCAAGTATATATAATCGAATTTTAACTAAGCTTGTTATGCCGTTTTATAATTTTCTTATGTTGGTTCTTTTTATCACGACGTTATCGGTTGTAAACTTATAAAAATATAACCTTGTTAGTCTTAGAATTCCCAACTTAAACTTAGACAAGTAAAAAAAGAGTTAATTGCCAAAATCGCCCCTGAGGTTTGAGCACATTTGTCATTTTCGTCCAAAATGATACTTTTGTACCATTTTGCCCCTCACGTTTGTAACTTTTTGCCATTTTCATCCAAACCACTAACTTAGTTTATTTTTTCTGTTAAGTTGAAGGATATTTGGATGAAAATGGCAACTATAAACCACAGGGACGAAAATGGCAAATGTGCTCAAACTCTTTTTAATTTCTTTTTTTACTTAATTTTGTCACATATATAAAAAAAAGAATATACATGCAATTTTTATATGAAAAAAAAATAATAGTTTTGTCACATATTTTTTATAAATTTTCATCCAACCACTAACTAAGTTAATTTTTTTCTATAGGCGAAGGATGTTTTAAATTTTATAAATTAATACAGAAATTAATTTCCAATTGTTTATATAGATAAGTTTTATTAAAATAAATCTACTTAAACCTCTAATTTTTATAAAACTAAAATGCTTCTGATCTTATAGAAAAATGTCAAATAAACAAATATTATCATATGTACCAAGTTTGTAATTCATCTTCTACTCTTTTAAATTCGCTCCTAACGAAAAACAAAAGCCAGTGCCCCCCATCAAACAACGTACCGTTACCAAACCTTAAAATTACCTACCAAATAGTAAGTATAATGCCATCTAATATTTTGTGATAAACACTTTTCACGACGGGCTATTTTCTTGTTAAACTCTCAAAAACAGAATCGAAATATTAATGTTACTTAGAGAATGAAAACAAAGTTCTATTGAACAAAAGACTACATATAATAACCTTGATACAAATAATAAATAACTTTTTAAAAAATCAACTTAAAACTCAAACTTATTTTTATCCAGCATATGAAGTAGGATGGCTCGGAAGATGCAAGCATTTTAAATTGGTTTATTATAAAACCCTTTAGACGGGGTTTGGTTGTTTCTTAAACAAATTTTGAACAGTATTTATCTCACTTTTGGATGACGGGTTTTTTTTACCGTTGTCTAAAAAAACGTTGATCGCGTCTGATGTTTCATTCTGTAGTAGTGGTAACCATAACATGTAAAATGAGAACTGGTACCGATATGGTGCAGTTTGGTACCAATACCAAAGAAGTATGGTATCGGTGCTCGTTAAAAAGAATATTATTCCTAATTTACAATACAAAAATATTCATAATTGTATTTAGATTTCTTTTGAAATTTAATAAATAAAAGATCCTGTATTAATTTATAAAATTAATAGAAAAAAATTAATTTATAAAATTTAAAACATCTTTCGCCTCAATAGAAAAAAATTAACTTAGTTAGTGGATGGATGGAAGTTTATAAAAATATGTGACAAAACTATTATATATGTATATTCTTTTTTAGTATATATGTGACAAAATTAACTAAATAAAATAAATTAAAAGAGTTTGAGCACATTTGCCATTTTCGTCCCTGTGGTTTATATTTGCCATTTTCATCCAAATATCCTTCAACTTAACAGAAAAAATAAACTAAGTTAGTGGTTTGGATGAAAATGGCAAAAAAAAATTACAAATGTGGGGGGCAAAATGGTACAAAAGTGTCATTTTGGACGAAAATGGAAAATGTGCCCAAACCTCAGGGGCGATTTTAGCAATCAACTCTAAAAAAATGAAAGATTTTTTTGAAAAAATTTTGGGGTGATTAGCGGTTCTAATAGAGTTTTGTGTAAGGCTTGTTATTAGGACTTGCAAAATTCAAGGTTTTAGTATCCCCCCCCCCCACACTTAAATTACACATTGTCCTCAATGTGTCCCCAAAATAATTTTTTAGGTTGCTTGAATGTGCAAAATGGTGTTAAAAGCAAAATTTTTATGTTACTGGCAGTCTGGGCATGGCCCCGTGGTGACCGGGCACGGCCCCGTGTTCAGGTGCCAGTAACAATAATTAAAGAAAAGAAACAGAAGCCTGGACACGGGGGCATGTTCAGTGAACACGGCCCGTGTCCAGTTACCTGAACTGGGCATTTGTCTGCAGGATGTTCAGCACGGGGCCGTGTTGGCTGGGCACGGCCCGTGCTGAACTTACTGTAATGGAGAAATTGTTGTCGGATGCCCTGTTTTCGTGCACGGGGTTATGTTTCTCGTTTCCCTTGTCATCCTTGACCACCATGAGTGTGTTTTATTTCTGCAAATTAAAACTAAAAGATTAGATTTAAACTAAGGATAGTTCCGCGGATTGCCTCCATGGTGCGCCACGTTTATAAGGGTCCTTGGCTAGACCCAAGGCAAGGTTATATATTTTCTGAGCGGGATGTTTTGCATCCCATGTTGCACCGTCGGAGAGCATCATCCAAACTCGAATCAATAACCTTCATGTAATTGACCGGGTCATCCTCCTCTATTCTCTTCCCAACCCCGAACTTTACTTCATCATCCCCATATTTCAAAGTGAGTGTTCCGTCATTCATGTCTACCACTGCTTGTGCGGTGGCGAGAAATGGTCTCCCTAGTATGAGGGGGACTTCGGTGTCTTCTTCCATATCAAGTATGACAAAGTCGGCCGGGTAGACGAAATTGTCGACCTTGACTAGGAGATTTTCAACGACCCCTTGCGGGAATTTGACGGATCAATCAGCAAGTTGGATGCTTATTTTTGTAGGACTCGTTTTTCCTAGGCCGAGTCTTTTGAACATTGATGATGGTATGAGGTTAATGCTAGCCCCAAGGTCGGCTAGTGCATTACGAACGGGGGAGTTCCCGATCGAGCAAGGAATTGTGAAGCTTTCGGGATCGATTTTCTTTTGGGGGAGTTTGTTGAGTATGAGGGCAGAGCATTCTTCGCCTAAGTTAACTAATTGCAATGTTTCAATTTTCCTTTTATGAGTGAGGAAGTCCCTCATGAACTTAGAGTATTTAGGCATTTGGGTTACGACGTCAATGAAAGGAATGTTGACATGCAATTGTTTTAGTAGACTTTCGAATTTTGCGAATTGCTCATTGGTCTTTTGATGGATTAACCTACCGGGGTACGGAACTCGAGGAGCCTTGGTAAGCTCTGATGAGGGAGGGGAACCCTTCTCTTGTGAAGGCGGTGTTACGGTCTCCTCTGTAGGCGGCGGGCCTTCCGTAGGACCCACGGTGCGGTTCCGTAGTGTTATGAGATGAACTTGCGCCTTTGGGTTTGTTTTGGTATTGCTTGGTAACGCGCCTTGTGGTCTTTCGGAGAAATTTTGTGCTAGTTGACTTATTTGTTTTTCAATGTTTTGAATACTAGCTTGTTGATTTCTAAAATTTGATTCTAATTGTAGAAACCTATCCAAGTTCTTCTTTTCAGTGTCGGAGATGAGGCGAGATATAGTATCCTCAAGCCTTTCTCGTCCACCTTGTTGTTGAGGGAAATTTTGTGACTCATTTCTTGGTTGTTGAAAGTTTGTTCGTTGGTTTACACTTTGTTGGTTACTACCATTGTCGGGTTCTCTCCAACCAAGGTTAGGGTGATTTCGCCATCCTTGGTTGTAGGTGCCCGTTGGAGGACTCGACGGCCTAGGTCTATTATCAATGTAGTTTACCGATTCTTGTTGATCGTCTGTTTCTTTCATACAACTCCAATTTTCATGTGGCCCACCACACCCTTCACAAGCCATAACCGAGACCGTTTTTGTCATTTCCAATTTTTTTATTTTTGAAGAAAGGGCCTCGATTTGGGCTTGTAAAGAAGTGCTTTCATCAACCTTATGGGCGCCCGGGGCAATGGATTTATTGCCTCCGGGAGTGTGCCACTGAAAATTGGTTTGAGCAATTTCCTCAATTTGATTATATATTTCATGTGGGCGGCGATTACCTAAAAGTCCCCCGGAGCTAGAGTCAAGTGTTTGCCTTGTGTGTGGCAACAACCCATTATAGAAAGTGGATACTTGTTGCCATATCGCAAGGCCGTGATGTGGACACTTTCTCAATAGCTCCTTGAACCTTTCCCAAGTTTCATATAAGGATTCCCCGTCCTCTTGTGAATAAGTATTAATTTCAGTCATTAATTTAGCCGTTTTAGCGGGAGGGAAATACTTATATAGAAATTTTGGGCTAGTTCATCCCAGGTGTTTACCGATCCAGCTGGGAGGGCGTTAAGCCAAGCTTTTGCTCGGTCTTTTAGTGAAAAAGGTAACATTCGGAGGCGGATATCGTCATTTGATGCTCCATTGATCCGAAAGGTATCACATATTTCTAAGAAATTAGTAATATGTAGATGGGGATCCTCGTCCGCAAGCCCATGGAAGGTTGCAGAGTTTTGAAGCATCTGTATCAAATGCGGCCGAAGTTCGAAGTTATTGGCTTCAACATTCGGTGCATTGATAGCAGCGCCGAGATTACCTACGGTGGGTCGTAGATAATCCATGAGGGTACGTTGGTCCGCCATTGGAAGTGGGTTCCTCGAAACCTTCTCTTGGCTTTTAGCTTTTAGTCTTTTTCTGAGAAAGCGTTCGGGTTCCTCTAGAGGTTCTTTTATGTCTTTATTAGAACTGGAGCTCATACACTACGTAGAGGCGGCGTCTGGTTCCAAGTCCTGCAACAAAAACAAAAAAGACTGTTGGTCAGAAGGTTCACCACGGCCCCGTGCTCAGTGAACACGGCCCGTGGTCGGAGTTACAGTGATTGTTTTCCAGATCCCAGTTACTGGATAGTTGGACACGGCCCCGTGTTGCACCGACACGGCCCCGTGGTCAGCCTTCTGTAACTTGGAAAACTAAAAACTGTCAGTAACAATGCTGGGCACGGCCCGTGTCCGATCAGGCACGGCCCGTGCTGAGCTCTGCAGAAGCTGAAAAACTAAGAAAAATCCTAAAAAATTAAAAGAAAATCAAAAAATGATTAGGCCGTTGATTCCTAACTTTCTTAAAATCCTTGTGTCCCCGGCAGCGGCGCCAAAAAACTTGATGTGTGTTGGTGTATATATATTTTAGATATATATTTTAAGCCCTTTTTACACTTTTTAGTCAACTTTTAAATTTATAAAACACGATATTTACTAACACTAAACACACATATGGGCAAGTGCACCCATCGTGGACGTAGTATTGTGGTGGTAAGATACCGAGGTCGTCCAAGGACACAAGAGCTTTTAGTACCGGTTTATCCTCAACGTCTAATCAAATCAAAATGTTAGAAAAATATTTTTAAACTAAGAAAATAAAACTAAAAATAACTAAATGCTGAAAAATAAAATAAAATTAAAAACAGATAGACAAGATGAATCACTTGGATCCGACTCGTGTGTAGTATAACCTTTGATTATTTTCGCACTTTTGCACTTGTTTAAGAGATTATCTTAGTTATTGTAGGAGGCCCCTCTTTTGAAGGCGACGTTACCCTCAACCCAGTAGTTTGAGTCAGCAAGGATACAATCCTAAAGGGTTGGATTATTGAAAGATAATTAATTAAGTTATTAATTCAAATTATGGTAGGCCCCTCTTTTGGAGGTGACGTTACCCTCGACTAAGTAGTCTGAGTCAGCAGGGATACAGTCCTAAATAGCCGGGTTATAGTATTAATAGTAGTTAACTTATGAGGGGATCAAAGAGTTTGGACCCCCGCCATCCAATACCTTTGGGTATTGAAGGAGGTCCTACTAAATTTGACCCAGGTCCCTTGCAGGATTTCTAAACGCTGAACAAGGGCAAGACCCTTACCAAACCGTTCCCTTAACCCCCGACCAGGTAGCCAACATACCTCCATATAGACCGTGGAGATATGAATGGTGAAAATCTTTTATTTTATATAGACAGTAAAATAATGCCAAGACACCACGGACAAACGATAAGGAAGAATCACCTTCAACATAAGCAACTAGTTATTAAAGTCATTAATACAAAACCAATTAAGAAGTGCAAAAGATTAAAAATAAAAAGTATTATACTAAACACTTGTCTTCACTAAGTGATGTAAGAGACTTAGGCAAACATGGCCTTGATTGTCAAGAACTCTTACGATTAATCTTGGATCCCGAGACGACTCACACACTCTATGATGGACAATGGATGATGGTGGTGGATGATGGTGTTGTGATGGTGGTGGTGGTGGGTGGTGGATGAAGTGTGAGAGAGGTGGTGTGCCAAGGGATGAGTTGCAATGAATCCAAGCACTCCTATTTATAGGCTGAACAGAGGCCTGGGCACGGCCCCGTGTCCGCTGGGCACAGCCCCGTGCATGTCTAACACTATCTCTCTTCATTAATTGTAATTCACAATTACAATTAATGCGCCTGCAGTACTTTGGGCACGCCCCCGTGTTCACTGGGCACGACCCCGTGGTGAGCAATAGAAGCTTCTACAGGTTTGTCTTTTCTGCTGCTTCTTGGGCACGGCCCCGTGCTCGCTGAGCACGGGGCATGTTCAGCCTTCTGTCTTCCTTGTTTTTCTTGGGAAGATGCTGTCACGGGGTCGGGCAGTCCACTTATGTTCCTTTTCTTGTATTTATGTTAGATTTAGCTGTCGTTTTGCTTCTTTTGTTAATTTGAGCTCATTTAATTCTGAAAATACAAAAGGAAGACAAAAACACACTTTTTCCAACATTAGTACTTAAAAAGGGTTAGTTTTATGCCCCATTTGATGTAACTAATATGTTGCATTTTACACACTTCAGCGTTGTTTGTGTACACGCTATTAATCATGCATCATGTGGTGGCGTTGATAGCCGAAAGATAAGGGCTACATGCACTAATTGGCTTTTGTTTCAATTGCTGAGTGTTACGTGCCTTATGTCCAAGGCTTGATACAAAACTACTATCGAGTCAGAGGTCTTACTAGAAGCAACCTCTTTATTCATACGGGGTAGATGTAAGATTGTCTACATCTTATTCTCCTTGGACCCTACCTTAGCTTTGCTATTGGTGGGATTTACTGAGTATGATGCTTGCGTACATGCTATGAACATGTGTAGTAAAGGTATTGAGGGTTAAAGGCCATAATGGACGATTGTGTAAATTTAGGAATATGTTTAGAAACTATGTATGTTCTAAAAAGAAAAAAATGGAATCAAAGGTAATAATCATGTCGGATTGACACGTTGAAGTGTTCAACTCAAATACGACACATATTTCTGTTTAATTTATAAACATCATCCCTAACTAATATGTACTAAAATCGAATAACATAAACATGCATGACCAGTTGTACTTATATATCTAAACGTGTTAAATGTGTTGATGGGTCATAATCAAACTTTAAACATGTTATCTGGATTATTAAATTATGGGTTAGCGGGTCAACCTCATCCGGAATACAACCTGACTATTAAATGTTCATTATTAATTACCATGTTTTTAGTGATGTACGGTTAAAATGTTGCTAACCGGCTTAGTAGTTAGTATGTTAGTATCATCAAGTTAGTATTAAAATCCCCCTTACCTAGATTTGAACCTAGTACCTCCAATTTTGTCGCCATAGCCACCACACCAGGTTTGAGTCCCCATCCAGTCAGGCCGATGTTGTCGAGATTACCTTATCTCTGAATAGTGCAATCTTGTCGCCTTCCAAATTACCCCGTCGTATCCTAAGTCGCATATTCCCCTTCCCTTTAGTCAAAATTTCTTTCATGACTATATCAGTGACCAGTAAACGGTGTTGAGCCACAATTGCCTCCCCTGGTATAACCTTGCAATCCTTGCACCATCTTAGATCACATCGCCTCATCAAAAGATAGTCAATCTGTGTGTTACGTCCTCCACTACTATAAGTAATCAAATGTGAATCTCTCTTCTTAAAAAAAGAGTTTATGATACCTAGGTCGTGAACTACTGCAAAGTCTAGAAGATCCCTACCGGGGTCGTTCCTATCACCAAACCCGAAACCCTCATGCATTGACTGGAAGCCATCATTACCTTTACCTATGTGACCATTAAAATCGCCTCCTATACATAAACTTTCATCCCTTGGTATGGCCCTCACAACTGCAACTAAACAATCCCAAAAGTCCCTCTTCTCCTAGTCCCCGAGTCCAACTTGTGGTTCGTAAGCACAAACCACTGCCACCACTTCTCCTCCTAGTACTAACCTCACCACCATAATCCTATCATTATGTCGTATCACCTCAACCACATTTTTGTACTGTTCCAAAGCCACTAGAAAACCTACCCCATTCTTTGCCCCATTCGTCCCCGAGTACAATAACTTGTACCCGTTACGCACCTCCCCTTTGTGCCCCTTCTACCTACTTTCCTAAAGGTATGCTATCCCTATCCTACGTCTTTTATGTGCATCTACCACCTCCAACAGTATTCTACTAAGAGTTCCTACATTTCAAGAGATAACATGCAAAACATAACCCATATCCTTTCCCTTGCTTGCACCTCTCATCCTTGGACACGATCTCAAGGAAAAGTCATGACTCCTATCGTCTATGATTGTAACAGCTCACCTAAAAGAGAAATGCAACACACAAGCCCTAAAACGTGGCTAACACGTAATCACAATCCAACACGTACAAAGATTAACAAGAAGCACACAGTTATATATATATATATATTATATATATATAGGGAGAGGATCATGAGAAAACTACATATAAATGAGAAAACTATAAAACTAATTAAAAAAACCTAATAAACATATCAAAAAAAATTAACAATTTTTTTTATAACGAGGGTCCCAGTACCACACTCAACCTTACAACATCCCAGCCTCCGGTTACTCAAGGAATAAGCCTGGGTGGAGCAAATCAACATATACAACCTATCAACGTGGAAGATGACGACTTCACTAGACCTTACAAACCTGCAGATGCTACATTCAAATCCAAATTCACAAGAAGGATCGCTGAAGCCCAGATCAAGGAGAAACCTAAGACGCCCCAGGCAGTGGGTAAATACGATGGCTTGAGCGACCCTGACGACCATCTAAATTTGTTCAAGAGTACCGGGGAGGTATCCTGCTGGCCCATGCCTCTCTGGTGCAAGATGTTTGTCCAAACGCTGGTCGGGGCAGCACGAGTATGGTGGGACAGCCTACCTGTGGGGGAAATTGACAGTTTCAAAGATCTGGTATCCAAATTTCAGCTACAATTCAGTCAACAAAGGCGACATACAAAAGATCGAAACGAACTCCTCCACATTCGTCGGCGAGATAATGAGACGGTGGGTAAATGATTTGGCATAACAAATGATTTGGCTTGCGATGCTTTCCTACAGGGGGTAAATGACGACGAATTACTAAGGACATTGTATGGAAGGGATGGCGTACCCTTAACCATAAATGAAATCCTAAGAATAGCCAAACTGTACGTAACACAAGAAAAAACGGTGGCAGCCACCCACGCCGCTAACAGGAAAAAGGAAGCACAAAAAAGCCAAGACGATAGGGAGCAGCGGAACTCCAAAGGCAAAAATAGAGGAGATAGGTTCCAGAAAAGTGATCGGTCAGACTCACGATATGACAGGTCCAAGGGCTCTTATTCAAGAAACGAATCATCCTCTAGATCAAGGTCTGAATATCCTAATCTCAGAAAAAATCCTTGCTTCTGAGAACTTAAAACTCAATCCTCCCAAACCATTGAAAGATGGCCCAATAAAGACACCAGCAAATACTGTGAATACCACAAGGGTAATGGCCAGTATTATGTGAAGACTGGGAAGCTGGCTCACCTGGTTCGTGACAAAAAGCAGGGCCCGCCCCCTAGCAAGGAAGATGTGGATAAAGGGGCGGGCAAGAGATAACGGGAATTAAACATGGTATACGCCGACAAGAGAAAAGGAATGAAACAGAGTTTCTCCAGACTCGAACCTTGGATGTTGGCAACCATGACGGTCGAACCACGTGTTAAGGATTTACACCTCACCACTGACCCCCTCATCATATCCGCTGCTATAGGCGACTACAACATTAGTGTTGATGCATGAAATGTCTGTTGACTACGTCTACATGAAGTCTAAGGTTTAGATAGGTCAACAGGGGGTCTGGAAAGTCAAAATATGTATTTTAGGATGTAGGTTCGCTTTTTTGGTTATTTGTATAGAGGTCCGCTCATAGGGTTTTAATGTGGTTCGCTTATGAGTTAGTGTAACAGATCCGCTTATATGTCAGGTCGTATAAGCGAACTAGTGTGGCCTATATATAGACTGTGTCATTTGAGCGGATCAGGAACAGTGATTGTGCTCTGGAGCGAAACTCTGTCAAAATTTACTCAGGAAGCTAATAAAAGCAGTGGAATTAATAGGACAAGCTGTTGTAATCTTGCATATTCTGTTTCCGCCTTTATATGTGAGGATGAGCTACCTTGACTAACTTTTCGGGTCAAACAACGGTCCAACAAGTGGTATCAGAGCTCAGGACGAGGAGTTCATACTACTACAACTTATATCTGCAGAAATCTCTCTCTTCTACTCATTTTCTCGCATACTTTTTCGATTTTCAGTGGTTCCTACGGTTAAAATTGTCTGAAAATGAAACATAACGTGTAAAACATACTAATAACAAACCCTAGAAAGTTTCAGACTAAAATTCAGACTAAAACATGATGAAAATTGGTTAAAACTGAGATTCGGTTTTTCGAACAAGTGGTCCGCTTTTTCAGACAACAATTGTTCAGATTCGCCCAAAATTATAAGCAGGTTCGCTCGAAACAACCTGTTTGGTTCGCTTTTCAGACAGTTTTCACTGATAGTTTCGCTCGAACGGACACATTTAGGTTCGCTCGAACTTACATTACTGGTCCGCTTGAAAGAACAATACCTGGTTCGCTCGAATTGATATTTGATTGGTCCGCTCAAACGGACATATTTGGGTTCGCTTTTTAGTACACTGTCTGGTTCGCTTATCTGGTTCTCTCGAATAGTGATTCGCTTATCTGGTTCGCTTATTTGAACCATACAGATTCGCTTATCTGTCACCTATACAGATAGATCCGCTTTTGTGTCCTGTTTTTCAAAAGTTTCGAAAAATTTTTCTAAGTGTCGGTTGATTTTGCAGGTACAATCAAAATGGATGATATTTTCTTGAATCCCTTCAGCGACATGTATGCATTCACGGGAAGTTCTGAAAATAATGATACGTCTTCGAACAATACGAACGAGGATCCACCGAAAGAGAAAAAGAAAGAAGCTTGGGAGTCGGAGACCGCATTTGGTACATTCAACAAACCTCCGAAGCTGATGGCTATAGAAGACTATAGTAGGTGGTCTACAAAGTTTCAAGACTGGCTGATGGCATTCGCATTTGCAAGTTGGAAAAGTATGAAAAACGGATATGCAAATGGAAAGAAGAATGGTGAAGCATTGAGATCAGCTAAAGAAATTGAAGGATTTGTAGCCGAGCAAAAGTGTGTGGCTTTACTGTTTCAGTCAGTGCGGGAAGACATCATTTCGTTGATAGACTACTCTAATGCAAAAGATTTATGGGAAAAACTCAAAAAGAAGTGCCTAGGAAGTAAAGAGATTGTAAAAAATAAAACGAAACTTCTTAGAAAAGAGTTCGACATGTTTGGTTGTCTTAAAAATGAATCGGTTTGCAAAATGATTGAAAGGTTCGGTCATCTGAAGCTGGAACTTGCACGGCATAAAATCACGTATTCTGATGAAGAACTTGTTGACAAACTGTTCGATTCATTACCAGATGAAGTGGATTGGAGATATTACGCATTGATGTTGAAGAACACTATTGCTCCTGAAAATTTGACTCCAGATTTGGTGATTGAGAGACTTGAAAGTCATGAGCTAGAACTGAAGAAAACACACAAAGTCAATCACTCATCTTATCAGCAAAACCTGGATCTGTACTATCCGAAAAGCTTGATGCCGAAAGCTGCTTCTCCTAAAACTGCATTTACTGCTGAGAATGCTTCTTCAGCAAGTAAAGAAAGTCAAAGCATTCCAAGCAGCGGAAGCCACAGTGGGTATCACAGTGGATCTACGTCTTCTGCAAATTGTTCTGATGCGAAGTTTTCCTGCAACATCGCGATAGATTTGAAGAACGCACAGAATTTTGATGAGGAGTCGGCTAAGCAACATATGGTTTTCTTGGCATCTGTGTTGGAATCATATGAAGGGTTGGTGGCTGGTAAGATCGGGAATACAAATCTGACAAAAGAAGATTACGATCAGATAGACCCCGAAGAAATGGAACTGATCGACATTCGTTGGGCGATGGCAAGTGCAGTTCGACGTGCACAACGCTTCATGGAAATTACTGGGAGAAAAACGATTGGTGGTCCGTCTACAAAGTTGGGGTTCGACAAATCCAAGGTGACGTGCTTTAAGTGTAAGAAGAAGGGTCACTTCAAGCGTGAATGTAGAAACGCGTATGCAGATGAGTCAGAGAATCCATTTCGAGATGATTATTACAAAAAGGCAATCTATCATCAGAATAAATCCGAGCCGCCGAGATTGAAGCAAACTGAAGATAACAGAGACAAATCAAGGGCTCTCGCTGTGATTTACGATGATGAGGGGTACGATTGGAGTAAGGAAGTGTTACCGGAAGAAGATGCGGTTGGTTACGCATTCATGGCGAATGATGATGAACCGATTCCGTGGTTAGATGATCGTACTGACGAGCAGAAGTACTGTTATCGAAAAATGATTGCTGAAAACAGAATCTTGAGGATCTCTCACATTTATCTAGAAGCAAGAAGAGCAAATAGATGGGATCCAGACAGAGAATGCTATCTTGATCAGTATTGAAATATTGCAATTGATGACAGCACACTCGATATGGAAGCCATTGTCACACCCCCAAAATCCACCTGCGGATAACACCCGCTTCGAGGGCGTGACTGACCAGGATCCAGCCACCAATTATACCGAATACTTAAGTTGATAACAAAAGTAATACTTACTAATCATAAGCTTAGCAAATATTAAGTTCAGAGTTTAAAGTGTTAAGTTCAAAACAGTAATAAATAGCGGAAGCATAAGTAAGGTAGTTTAAAACAAAGTTCATGTTTCAAAATAAGGTAACACCCAACACAAGGGTGAACAGACACTACACGTTCCCAAGCTGCAAGCTCCATCGTCACTGGTTACCTGCAAAGCATGCAGTAAGGGGTCAACAATAATGCTGAGTGAGTTCACTAGTTGTCCAGTTTTAATTACCAAAAACTTTGTTTCGCCGGTTAATTTATCCGTTTATACATGCCCTGGGGAGCTACCCCAAAAGTTAGCGACTAAACTGTTTTTCCAATACCGAACACTAGGTAACCGTTGCGTATCCGCAGGATGCCCCGATGTCAATGTTCTATCATCATTGACGGATTTCTGAGTACATTAGTTCACGCCCGTCCCAAACCAGGGCACGGTGTGAGGCTGGTAAACACCTAAATAGCGCTATCAACTAATAACCCGCTCGCCTAACCCGGCGACTAATCGGTATTTGTAGTAGGGACTTGAGTGATAGAGTTTCGTTTAGTGCCGTTAGTTGCAATCCGTATAAACAGTAATTAACCAAAAGATTTCCCAATACCCGGGAAGGAAAAGTAAGTTTTGTTCCCAATGACTAGGGAAGGTATGTAAATGGTATCCCCTTTTACCAGGGGATAGGGTTGTTAGTCTCGTGTCCCAAACCACCGGGACGCATGCTTTTAAGTTGTGAACTCACCTTGGGTTGCTCGGTAGGTTAAGGTTACTTGTCAATCACGTTGGTCACCACGTCCTAACATGGTTACCGGTATAGGTCAGGTTCGGAGTACAAGCATTCACGTAAAACACATATAGGCACGTAACTAACACGTATCAAGCATATAAGTAAACAGTGGGTTACTGGGCCGGCCTAAGTAATTAAGCAGTCAACAGCAACACATAATCCAGTCAACAGATAGTCCAAGTTAAACACATATGGGCCCAGTAACCAAGATGAACAGCCCACTCGCAACCAGCTGGTCTCGAGTCGCAACCAGGTGGTTTCGGCTTGTCACGTTGTGGTTGCGAGTCGTAACCGTGGTCTCGAGTCATCATGCTGTGGTTGCGAGTCGCAACCGACGTAGTCTCGAGTCGCAATTACGTGGTTTCGACTTGTCATGCTTTGGTTGCGAGTCGCAACGGTGCGGTTTCGAGTCGGAAGGCTGTCGTTGCGAGTCGTAACCTGTCACTTTCATGTACACGTGATGATGCAGGTGCATCAGTCCCTTTTGTACCAAGAATTCAGGCCCATTTTAGGAAACTACCAATAAGGTTTCACTAACACTTTGCCAAAGCTGAATACTAGTAAAGATAGATCAAACTTTGCCATTTTTACATCTTCAAGTCATATTCAAACAAGTTCATCCTATCTTCATATTTTTCTAGGGTTTTCATGCCAATATAAACACATATTTATGAACCGAAAATCACACATTTAACAAGATCTTGATGCTAAACAAGAAAACATACATTATAGCCGAAAATCTTATGCTAAACATCATCATTCTTGCAAGAAACAAAGAAGCATAGTGTAGTTGGCTATGAACACTTGTAAACTACCAATATCATGTCATTTTTAGTCATGTTAACACATATTCACAAACTTTACAAAACATCCTAATAATCATGCATAAACTACTAACCAACCATTTCTTAGTTCATACAACATACATACATCTTATACACAAAAGATAACCCACAAGATAGCACTAACCGGTTATGAGAGGAGGAGCCGAAAACAAAGAAAAGAGAACCAAGAAGATGGAATGTCCGAGTGATAGTCTTGACCGAGTTTCTTGTCCGGGATCTTTGCTTGAACCGAAAATAGGAAGGGATTGGGGTGTGTTGTTGAGGGTTTCTAGTTGAGAGAGTTTGAGGAGTGTTTGTGTGTGTAAAATGGAAGAAGTGGGGGAAAGGTGGGATATATATACAAGGGGATGTTTCGGGTTGGGCTTGGGGGTTTCGGCCCAAACCGGTTTCGGCTCAACGGCCCACTCGAGACCGAGTGGCCCACTCGCAACCGCCCGGTTGCGAGTCATGGTCTCGGGTCGTGGTCTCGGCTCTATTATATATCTATACTACATATATAATACATACAACACATAAAATGCACAAAGGATCACGTTTTCATTTAATAATAATCATATACACAAAATATTACAAGGTGATCGTTCGGAAAAACCTCGAGTGTCACATTATCCCCAAGTTTTAAGAACTTTCGTCCCGAAAGTTGAAGCAGCCACTGCCAAGCTAGCGTGTTTCAACGGGGTGTCACATCATCCCCCCGTTAGTTTGGAATTTCGTCCCGAAATTCGGTTGTAGCTTCAGTGCTGGGGTTTTCGTTTGGGAATAACTGGGGATACTTGGACTTCATCTGGTCCTCCCGCTCCCAGGTAAACTCTGGGCCGCGCCGTGAGTTCCAACGAACTCGCACAAGGGGTATCTGGCTACGTTTGAGGGTTTTGATTTCTCGATCCGTGATCTCAATCGGTTCCTCAGTAAAGTGTAGCTGTTCATCAATCGTCAGTTCCTTAAAAGGAATTACAAGTGTCTCATCCGACAAACACTTCTTCAGGTTAGATACGTGAAAAACGTTGTGCACTGCACTCAGCTCTGCAGGCAGGTTCAATCTATAAGCAACCTTACCGATTTTCTCGGTAATTTCGAACGGTCCAACATACCGTGGATTCAGCTTGCCTCGTTTACCAAAACGAACCACACCCTTCCAGGGTGAGACTTTAAGTAGAACCCGGTCCCCGACCTGGAATTCTAATGGTCTCTTACGCTTGTCAGCGTAGCTTTTCTGACGGTCACGAGCTGCCGCCATGCGTTGCCTGATCTGGGAAATCTTTTCCGTTGTATCTACCACTAGTTCTGGGCCTGTGAGTTGACTGTCACCTACTTCCGCCCAGCAGAGAGGTGATCGGCATTTACGACCGTACAATGCCTCAAAAGGTGCCGCCTGAATACTAGTGTGGTAGCTGTTGTTGTAGGAGAATTCCACCAACGGTAGATGCTTCTCCCAGTTCTTGCCAAAATCGATCACACATGCTCTAAGCATGTCTTCCAGGGTTTGGATGGTGCGTTCAGACTGCCCATCCGTTTGCGGATGATAAGCGGTGCTCATGTCCAAACGTGAGCCAAAGGATTTGTGCATAGCTTGCCACAATTCGGAAGTAAAACGAGCGTCTCGATCGGAAATAATAGAAGTTGGCACCCCGTGCCTGGAGACTACTTCCTTTAAATAGATTTCTGCCAAGGTAGAAAACTTGTCTGTTTCCTTAATGGCCAGAAAGTGTGCAGACTTAGTCAAACGATCTACTATCACCCAAATAGTATCATTCCCGCGTTGAGATCTAGGTAGCCCTGTAACAAAATCCATGGAAATCTGTTCCCATTTCCATTTCGGGATTTCGGGTTGCTGTAGTAGGCCTGCTGGTTTCTGATACTCGATCTTGACTCTTGCACAGGTCAAACATTTGCCAACATAGGTTGCTATGTGGGCTTTCATGCCAGGCCACCAGTATGTGGTTTTCAAGTCGTGGTACATCTTATCTGCACCAGGATGTACTGAATAACGGGACTTATGGGCTTCGTCCATCACAAGCTCTCGTAGGTCTCCGTAAAGTGGGACCCAAATGCGCCCTGCCACATAGTAGGCGCCGTCCTCTTTCTGTTCTAGCTGTTGTCTTGATCCTCGCAGGGACTCAGCCCTGATGTTTTCCGGCTTCAGAGCTTCAACCTGAGCATTTCGGATCTGGGTAGGGAGACTAGACTGGATGGTAAGTTGTAATGCTCGCACGCGCCGTGGTATAGTGTCCTTTCGGCTGAGGGCGTCTGCCACGACATTGGCCTTGCCCGGATGATACTTGATGGCGCACTCGTAGTCATTCAGAAGTTCAACCCATCGACGTTGACGCATGTTTAACTCCTTCTGCTTGAAGATATGCTCGAGACTCCTATGATCGGTGTAAATGGTGCACTTGGTACCGTACAAGTAATGTCTCCATATCTTAAGCGCAAATATCACTGCTCCCAGTTCCAAGTCGTGTGTTGTGTAGTTCCTTTCATGTGTCTTAAGTTGTCGAGAGGCGTAAGCAATAACTTTCTCGCGTTGCATCAACACACAACCGAGTCCATGAATAGACGCATCGCAGTAGACCACAAAGTCGTCAGTGCCTTCAGGTAACGAGAGAATAGGAGCACTGCAGAGGTTATCCTTAAGCCTCTGAAAAGCAGATTCCTGTGCTTCATTCCACTTGTAGGTGACGCCTTTCTGAGTGAGTGTAGTGAGGGGTTGAGCAATCTTTGAGAATCCCTGAATAAATCTGCGGTAGTAGCCTGCCAATCCCAAGAATTGGCGAACTTCGGTCGGAGTCTTAGGGGTAGGCCAATTCTTTATAGAGTCGATCTTAGCTGGGTCGACGTGGATTCCATCCTTGTTAACCACGTGCCCAAGGAAATGAACTTCTCGAAGCCAGAAGTCGCATTTCGAGAACTTGGCATACAGTTGCTCATTGCGAAGGAGTTCGAGGATAAGGCGTAGGTGTTGTTCATGCTCTTCCTGACTTTTCGAGTAGATCAAGATGTCGTCTATAAACACAATCACGAATTTGTCGAGGTAGGGTTTGCATACTCGGTTCATAAGATCCATGAACACTGCAGGGGCGTTGGTCATTCCAAAGGGCATAACGAGGAATTCATAATGACCATAACGAGTTCTGAATGCAGTTTTGGAGATGTCTTCGTTACGGACCCTTAACTGATGGTAGCCGGATCGCAGGTCAATCTTAGAGTAGTAGCTCGATCCTTGCAGTTGATCAAACAAATCGTCGATTCGAGGGAGAGGGTAACGATTCTTGATGGTAACCTTGTTCAACTCACGATAGTCAATGCACATTCGGAACGTGCCATCCTTCTTCTTAACAAAGAGTACCGGTGCTCCCCAGGGTGATGAACTAGGGCGGATAAATCCTTTATCCAATAGTTCTTGTAGTTGCGTCGAGAGTTCCTTCAATTCTGCGGGGGCTAGTCGATAAGGCGCACGAGCTATAGGCGCTGCTCCGGGAGCTAGCTCGATTTGGAATTCGACCTGACGATGGGGAGGGAGTCCAGGTAATTCCTCAGGAAATACCTCGGGATAGTCGCGCACTACTGGAAAGTCTTCAATCCTCTTTTCCTTTTCCTGCGTGTTGGTAACAAGTGCCAAGATAGCGGTGTGCCCTTTCCGTAAACACTTCTGGGCCTTCAAGAACGAGATAACGCCTGAGACTTCTCCGCCTTTGCCACCTTGTACAATGAGGGGTTTGCCAGAACGGCGAGGAATACGAACTGCTTTCTCTTGACAAAGGATCTCAGCGCGATGCTTGGATAACCAATCCATACCAATAACGACGTCGAAGCTTCCAAGAGTAACAGGGAAAAGGTCGATACTAAATGTCTGACCAGACAACTCTAGTTTGCAACCCTTGACAACGTGTGAGGCCTCGATGTTTCTACCATTAGCTAACTCGACGACATGAGGAGAACTTAGTAACGAAAGCGGACGCTTAAGCTTCTTACTAATACGTAGGGATACATAACTAGCATCGGCACCGGAATCAAATAACACAGAAACATAACGATCATCGAGTAGGAACTTACCCGCCACGACATTGGGGTCATTCCTTGCTTCACCAGCTCCAATCACGAAAGCTCTTCCTCTAGCACCATTCCCAGCATTGTTGTTCTGATTGTTGTTCCCAGCTCCCTGATTATTGTTGCGGTTCTGATTCAGTTCAGGGCAATCCTTCTTAAAGTGCCCCTCAGCTCCACACTTAAAACATGCCCGGTTGTTTCCCTGCTGCTGTTGCTGTTGGGGCTGTTGCTGGTTCTGTCTAGCTGGGAACTGACTTCTACAATCCTTGGCCTCATGCCCCATTTTGTTACATCGCTGACACTGGCCCTTCACACACTGCCCGCTGTGATGTCGATTGCACTTGTTGCACTTGGGGTGGTTTCCACGATAGCCACCCTGTTGTTGAGCGCCCTTGTTGTTTTCGGTTTTCCTTTGCTGTGCTGGGGCCTGAGTGGGGTTAGCATCCTTGCTTTGACTTCCTTCCCACTTACGCTTGCTGTCACTAGAAGTTCCAACAGTGGCACTAATCCTTTTGGGCAACCGGCCCTCTTCTACGGCCTGATCTGTAAGTTTGTGAGCAAGTCGAACAATCGGCTGAATGGTAGTGTGGTTGGCTGAAGTTACATGGCTTCGAATCTCTGGAGCCAAACCCTTGATGTACAGTTCGATCCTTCGGTACATTGGTCGAGACATGTTCGGGCAAAGAGCAGCATAGTCATTTGACAGCTTGGTGTATGTTTCAATTTCCGACCCAACCATCTTGAGTTCATAGTACTCATTCTCAAGCTTGTGGATGTCATCCCGGTGACAGTATTCGTCCTTAATCATATCCTTGAAATCCTCCCATGCCGTAGCATTTGCAGTTTCCAAACCAAACATATGAATCTGCGCCTTCCACCAAGAAAGCGCGCTTCCTTCAAGCGTAGCAGTAGCAAATTTCACCCAATTTGCAGGCGGACACTCGCAAACAGCAAAAACAGCTTCAATTTTCTCAATCCAATGCAGAAGACCTATGGCACCCTCAGTGCCGTTGAAAGGGAGAGGCTTGCAATCCATGAAAGTTTTGAAAGTACACACTGGTGGTTGCGCAGGTGCATGCTGACCTATAGGGTGAGAAGCGAAACGTATAGGTTTAGAGGCGAAAAGTCGATGTGGCGGTAGGACCTAAACATCCTAAAACAACGAGCTTACCTATAGGGTGAGCTGCAAAAGCCGCAGCCACTGTGTTGAGCAGGTTAGTGAACTGAGCCTGCGTCATGTTAATGTTTCCTCTTCCGCGTCCACTCATTGTCTTCATAACCAGAAAACATAGTATGAGTGTGATGTCGTAGTGTAGCGAGAATGAGATAGAAGAGAGAGGTGTATCTATCTAGTTTAGGCACACTAGTACGTATAGCATAACAGGAAACATAAAGCAAACAAGTAAACACTGGTCCGAGCTATGAGGTCAAATGTGTCGAGCCTTGCACTTGGAGTGTAGTGTCGTTACGAGTCACGGGTTATAGTCTGGTTTTCTCCAAAAAGATTTTTCCCTTTTTTTTTAAAACCAAGTTCACTATAACCAATGGCTCTGATACCAATCTGTCACACCCCCAAAATCCACCTGCGGATAACACCCGCTTCGAGGGCGTGACTGACCAGGATCCAGCCACCAATTATACCGAATACTTAAGTTGATAACAAAAGTAATACTTACTAATCATAAGCTTAGCAAATATTAAGTTCAGAGTTTAAAGTGTTAAGTTCAAAACAGTAATAAATAGCGGAAGCATAAGTAAGGTAGTTTAAAACAAAGTTCATGTTTCAAAATAAGGTAACACCCAACACAAGGGTGAACAGACACTACACGTTCCCAAGCTGCAAGCTCCATCGTCACTGGTTACCTGCAAAGCATGCAGTAAGGGGTCAACAATAATGCTGAGTGAGTTCACTAGTTGTCCAGTTTTAATTACCAAAAACTTTGTTTCGCCGGTTAATTTATCCGTTTATACATGCCCTGGGGAGCTACCCCAAAAGTTAGCGACTAAACTGTTTTTCCAATACCGAACACTAGGTAACCGTTGCGTATCCGCAGGATGCCCCGATGTCAATGTTCTATCATCATTGACGGATTTCTGAGTACATTAGTTCACGCCCGTCCCAAACCAGGGCACGGTGTGAGGCTGGTAAACACCTAAATAGCGCTATCAACTAATAACCCGCTCGCCTAACCCGGCGACTAATCGGTATTTGTAGTAGGGACTTGAGTGATAGAGTTTCGTTTAGTGCCGTTAGTTGCAATCCGTATAAACAGTAATTAACCAAAAGATTTCCCAATACCCGGGAAGGAAAAGTAAGTTTTGTTCCCAATGACTAGGGAAGGTATGTAAATGGTATCCCCTTTTACCAGGGGATAGGGTTGTTAGTCTCGTGTCCCAAACCACCGGGACGCATGCTTTTAAGTTGTGAACTCACCTTGGGTTGCTCGGTAGGTTAAGGTTACTTGTCAATCACGTTGGTCACCACGTCCTAACATGGTTACCGGTATAGGTCAGGTTCGGAGTACAAGCATTCACGTAAAACACATATAGGCACGTAACTAACACGTATCAAGCATATAAGTAAACAGTGGGTTACTGGGCCGGCCTAAGTAATTAAGCAGTCAACAGCAACACATAATCCAGTCAACAGATAGTCCAAGTTAAACACATATGGGCCCAGTAACCAAGATGAACAGCCCACTCGCAACCAGCTGGTCTCGAGTCGCAACCAGGTGGTTTCGGCTTGTCACGTTGTGGTTGCGAGTCGTAACCGTGGTCTCGAGTCATCATGCTGTGGTTGCGAGTCGCAACCGACGTAGTCTCGAGTCGCAATTACGTGGTTTCGACTTGTCATGCTTTGGTTGCGAGTCGCAACGGTGCGGTTTCGAGTCGGAAGGCTGTCGTTGCGAGTCGTAACCTGTCACTTTCATGTACACGTGATGATGCAGGTGCATCAGTCCCTTTTGTACCAAGAATTCAGGCCCATTTTAGGAAACTACCAATAAGGTTTCACTAACACTTTGCCAAAGCTGAATACTAGTAAAGATAGATCAAACTTTGCCATTTTTACATCTTCAAGTCATATTCAAACAAGTTCATCCTATCTTCATATTTTTCTAGGGTTTTCATGCCAATATAAACACATATTTATGAACCGAAAATCACACATTTAACAAGATCTTGATGCTAAACAAGAAAACATACATTATAGCCGAAAATCTTATGCTAAACATCATCATTCTTGCAAGAAACAAAGAAGCATAGTGTAGTTGGCTATGAACACTTGTAAACTACCAATATCATGTCATTTTTAGTCATGTTAACACATATTCACAAACTTTACAAAACATCCTAATAATCATGCATAAACTACTAACCAACCATTTCTTAGTTCATACAACATACATACATCTTATACACAAAAGATAACCCACAAGATAGCACTAACCGGTTATGAGAGGAGGAGCCGAAAACAAAGAAAAGAGAACCAAGAAGATGGAATGTCCGAGTGATAGTCTTGACCGAGTTTCTTGTCCGGGATCTTTGCTTGAACCGAAAATAGGAAGGGATTGGGGTGTGTTGTTGAGGGTTTCTAGTTGAGAGAGTTTGAGGAGTGTTTGTGTGTGTAAAATGGAAGAAGTGGGGGAAAGGTGGGATATATATACAAGGGGATGTTTCGGGTTGGGCTTGGGGGTTTCGGCCCAAACCGGTTTCGGCTCAACGGCCCACTCGAGACCGAGTGGCCCACTCGCAACCGCCCGGTTGCGAGTCATGGTCTCGGGTCGTGGTCTCGGCTCTATTATATATCTATACTACATATATAATACATACAACACATAAAATGCACAAAGGATCACGTTTTCATTTAATAATAATCATATACACAAAATATTACAAGGTGATCGTTCGGAAAAACCTCGAGTGTCACAGCCATCATCAAGGAGATAAAAGAGGATGATGAGTACTGGCAGCACAAGTGGTGGGGAACGCCAACAGAGAAGATGATTGAAGAAGAAAAAGAAAAAGAGAGAAATGAGAAAGAAGAGAAAGAGAAGAAAGAAAAAGAAGAGTTCGAGAAAGCAAAGCAGGTTGATACGGGCTTGATTGATACTACGCAGGAGTTGATGGATGAGAACCTGGGAAAGATGGCTGACAAGGTGCTGGCTGCGAAAGCGCTTGAGGTAGACCCTAATTCTGTTACTAAGTCAAAGGGGCTGGTCAGTCAAATTGTGTCAACAAATGCGTCAGGTAACAAGATTGATGGAAATGCTGACTGCAAAAATTGCACCAAACAATGCAATTTTTGTAGCACTGTCACGTACCTTAACAATGAGAAAATCAAGAATCTGACAACAAAAGTTAAAAGTGTTGAGGATCAGATTCTCGGTCGTGACAAAACTGTAAAAGCTTCAACCGAACGGATCAAAGAATTAACGGCTCAAATTGAACATGATAAAACTGAACGTGAGAAAATAAAATGTGAAAATGAAAAGTTAATTCTTGAAAACCGTCAGATTTCAGAAAAGTTTGAAAAACTTAAAACCATTGTGAAAGACAGTGATGATCGAAATGGCAAAACATTTAAAGAAAATGAACATCTAAGAGCTGTGGTGAGAATAAAAGAAGAATTAATTAACAACCAACTGGATGAAATTGCTAAATTGAAACTTAAAGTTCAAGAAGCTGAAATTGAAAAGGAAAGAATCCAGTTGAAGTTAAACAGCTATAGCTCAACAAGCTTTGTTTTGCAGCATATTATTCCTAAACCCATAGGGAAAAACAAAGCTGGCGAGGATGTGTTTTCTGATGGAACGGGTGTAGGGTTTCACAAAGTTCCACCGCCAATTTTAGACAATTACACGAAAAAGCAGTCTAGTTTGTTGGAAATTGAGGAAGAAAGTAATATTAAACTTCCTGAGAACATTGATGTCACGTTCACGTCTTCCAATGACGAGGGTGTCCAAAATGATGTGGTGAAAAGTGTAGTAGACAAAGTGCTTAAACCGGATTATGACACTTCTGAAGAGGATGGGTGTTTCTTGGATAAATACATTCCGAAACAAAAGTCTAAGAACAACTTAGATGAAGAATCAAACCTTGTCATGTACAAGATGATGGGTTCGGATAAGTTGTTTTCGGATTCTGAGTTTCCGATAGAGAATGTTAATTTGAACAAATTGACAAATGTTTTTAAACTGGTCGAAGTGGAGTTGTCAGCTGTGAACAATCTGAGTCGAAAGAAAGACAGGGTTTACAACACGAAAACTGGTTATCCACCACGTCTTTACAATAACAACAGAAACAATTGATCGGGTGGTTATCAGGGGGGTAAACCATATCAGAGAAGAAATGTTCCAAACAAGAGGTTTGTCGAGAAGAAAAAGTTTGTGAATAGTTCGAGTTCATTGGCTGATGAAGAGAAAGAATTTTTTTTTCAAAATCGAACAAAGAATTTTTTGAGAAGAGAGCTTCACAGGCTCAGTCTGAAGGCACTAGTCGAGTAGCTGATACTCGTACTTGTTTTAGGTGTGATAAGGTTGGTCACATTGCACGAAAGTGTACTTATGTGAAGCCTAAGACTGAAGCTGTGAAAGTTCAACAAAAGAAGGTTGATGTGAAAGGTAAAGCACCGATGTTTGTTGAGAAAAAGGTTGTTGAGAAGAAAAATGTTAAAATTGACAACTTAAAAGTGAAAAATGAACCCGTAAAGAAGTCGGTAACTAAAAATGACACATTTTACAACAGGGTTGCAGTAATTCAATAGGTGTGGAAACCTAAAAGTGAATCAAAAGTTGAGAAGAAAGTTTCAACTTCTGAGGTGAAAAAAGCTGACGAATCAATTACGGTTGATTATGATGCAAATTTTCCACCTCTCAAGGCTAAAAATTTCAAAATTCAAATTGCGAGAGTCAAGGTTACACCTAAGGCTGATGAGGCCTGGGTGGACACCATGTTTGACTAAACAGTTTGAATTGCCGGAGCTTCCTGGTTAGCGAAGCATGAATCGACATCTTTCTTGAAGTTGTTTAAATGATGATATGTTATGTGCAGGATCTTCCAAAACTTGTATCCAGGTGGATCATGGATAGTGGAGCATCTAGACATATGACAGGGAAGACCGCGTTGCTGTATGATGTGAATAACATTAATGGTGGTTATGTGGGTTTTGCGGGTAATCAAGGAGGAAGGATCATAGGTGAAGGAACGTTATCGAATGGCATCGTGACATTTGAGAGAGTTAACTACATCGCTGAGCTGGAGAACAACTTGCTGAGTATCTCCCACATCTGTGACAGGATGTATACTACTCATTTCACCGACAAAGAATGTTTGATCTTGAAACCGGGATTTGTGATACCTGAGGAATGGATCATTATGAGGGCACCAAGGGTCAATGATCTGTACGTGTTGGACATGAGCGTCGCTACTACAACCATGGGTCAGGCTCATTGTTTTGTGTCTAGAGCAACAGAAAAAGAGTCAAGATTATGGCACCGAAAGATGGGGCATATTCACCTAAGGAAAATGAATCATTTGGTGCAAAACGATTTGGTTACAGGAGTGCATGTCAAGGGTTTTCATCTGGAAGGGGAGTGCATAAGTTGTGTCAAAGGCAAACAGAAGAAAAAGTCACACCCTACAAAGCAAGTTAATTCAGTTTCAAGACCATTGGAAAGACTTCACATGGATTTGTTTGGTCCAGTGAATGTCAAGAGTATAACAGGAGATTCCTACTGTTTGGTCGTGACTGATGATTATTCCAGATTTTCTTGGGTCATGTTTTTGAAATCGAAAGACGAAACGTTTGACAGCCTGATGGCGTTGTTTAAAAGAATTGAGAATTTGTACCAGAGGCCTATCTGTAGAATTCGCAGTGATAATGGTACTGAGTTCAAAAACAGTAAGATGGAAGAATTTTGTGACGAAAGAGGTATACTGCATGAGTTTAGTGCTCCGTACACTCCGCAGCAGAATGGAGTTGCAGAATGATGGAGAGTGTGAGACATGGATGTTTAAGTGTCTATCTTGCGTGTTTTGTCTAGTTTTAAGTAATTATATGCATTGAATAAGTTAACTACGAGAAATTGTGGCTTTGCAGGTTAAATTGCTTAATTCGAGGAAGTGAACGGACTTAGAGACGAAGTGGAATAATATCGTCATTTGGTTGAAAGTTCAAATTAATTCCATGTGACTTTTAGGAAGGTGTTGTTTTGAGAAATCAAAACATCTTAATTGGCTTGTGGAATGACATGGGGAAGAGAGCACAAGTGAAGGATTATTTATATAATCATCAACATCACATGGAGAGATTGTTTATTGTGGAACATCACATCATCGATCATCATCAGTAGATATCATCTATTTACAACATGCATATTTGGTGAAAAAAATGAGTGCATGTGACTGTTGTGCATGGCAGATCAAAAAGGTAACAGTAACATGCACATGCAGCTTACGGAACCGAATACGTGACTTACGGTTTCTTATAAACCTCACAAAAAGTAACAGCAGGTTCAACATGGGGTTTACGGAAGTGACATGGGATTTACGGTTTCGAGTGGAGGGTTGCACGTGATGATTGGATTGATTTAAAAGGTTTTAAATACCTTACTTAGTGGGCTTCTTCTTGGGCTCCGAAAGTCAGCAGCAAAATCACGAATTTTGGGAGGAAAATAATGATAACTTTTGGGCCCTCATAATTAAGGAATTATCAATAAACACAGAGGAGGATTATCGATTTTGGGGCGCAGCCACTATCACGGTATCACATGGTGTGGCTCTCATGAAGTCATAATTAACATCACATTGGCAGCCATCATTAATATTACTTTTAGTTCTTGATCCACGAAAGTTTTGGGCTCTGGAATCACATGATCACCATCGATTGGGCTGGACTCCTTCACACAGAAAAATTTGGCAGCCGTATTACACCATTTTGGGGAACCTCTAAAAAATCATCCAACATCATCGATAACTGGAGGCAGCCGCACACAACCTTCAGCTCCCAAAATCATCGCATCAACATCATCATTCCACATCACTTGCAAGATCGATCATGAATTCAATTCTTTTTCAAGCTATTGAAGGTTGTTCGAACGTCATGAGCGGCTAGGTTTCCTGTGACCGTCTCCGGGACTAGGGTTTATGTTTGAACATTGGGTTTGCTTTTTGTTACAACTTTTTGGATTAGGATTCGATTAAACTTTTGGTTAGTCGTTCCTATTGTTTTTGTTTTGATTAAACATTATTTGATTATCGTATTCATTCGTGTTCATCAATTATTTGGTTTGTTCATCAACAACCGGGATTAAATTCTAGGATGTCATTGTTTTAAACCTTTAATCATTGAACTCGATTATGTTTATGAAATCTAAGATTGGTAATTAATTGGATTACTATTCATTTGCATCAATCTTTCGGTTTCGATCGTGGATCATTGCAATCAAATATATTATCCGTTAATTATTTATCAAAACAAGTTTTACAAATCATGTCTATGTGATTTCCAATTGGTCGTAACTAAGTAACCTGATTTTCTGCATAACCTGAAAACCCGGAGATTGGTCCTCTTCTCACAACTGTTTACAACTTTAATTTATTTTTGTTTTCACAATCGTTCTCAAGACTGCAAAAAGCAATTAGTTTAGACATAGATGATAATTGAAACAACGAACTTTTACACTTTCCACTGATTCCTCGTGGATTCGACACCCTACTTGCCTTTTACTAGTAAAAGGTGAATAGGACACTTTTTAATTATATTTTTGACCGACCTTACGACATCGATCAAAATGGCGCCGTTGCCGGGGAATCCGTGCGCTTAGTTTAGTTTGTTGTTTTTCGTAAAAATTCAAAAAAAAATCCAAAAATATTTCCTTTTGTTTGTTTCTCTTGTTTCGTTCCATATTACGCTTGGTTTCTTGTTTATCTGTGTGCCGGTGATTCTCGTGTTGCATGCATACCAGGTTTTCCAAGAAATCATCACCGCTTTTGTTTGATTCAGAGATAGAAAAGACTGCTCGACAGAATCGCGTTCTTCTACATTCAGCAGTGAAAGCTAAAGCTCAGTCGTCAACAGTTGCTCAAGACCTTGAACAAGCAGCTAACGAGATGGCTGACCAAGAGCCACAGAACCAAGCACAAAATGAACCAATTCCACCCATTCCAGATCCACCAATCCCTCAAAACCAAAACCAACATGAAAATCAAAACCAGCCAAATAACCAAAACCAGAATCAACCACCACCACAACCATTTCCACAATTCAACCTAGGCCCACAAAACCAACCTGCAAATCTTAATCTCTGACATGGGGACATCATTCGTCTTAACCAACCACAACCACAACATCAACACGGGTATGATGAGGGTTTCCAACACAGAGAAGGCAGCGTGCATACATGGGAATCCGGTTGGGAAGATGATGATTATCAAAATCAGTATGACGGGAGATACGCAGATTACAGATACGATGAGGGGTACAATGTGAATCAAGGCTACCCAGTACAACAGGTCAATCAAAGACATCACATCCCGCAACCGATTCCACAAAATTAAGTTCATAATGGAGTCCCGCAGTTTAATGCGGGAAGAGCTAATAATCGGTTTAGGGGCGATCAGATACAGTTTGTGGATGGTGTCCCACAAGTCGTTCAAGGGGCACCAATTCAAGGCGTTGAAGGTCACTGTCGACCAGTTGTAGTGCCTAACTCGTCGGCTATAGTCACACCGGTTGGAAACAATAACAGACCTTTCGAGATGAGGCCTCAATACTTAGGCCATTTGCCGGAGTTTTATGGAAAAAGGACCGAAGAACCATACTTGCATATTGCGAGTTTTGATTCGATTTGCCATACAATTGGGGTTTCGGGGTTTACAAAGGATGAAGTTAAGTTGATGTTGTTCCAGTTCACCTTGAAAGACAAAGCTCGACAGTGGTTCGCGACATTACCTCCAGGTAGTATATACACTTGGCAAGAGATGCAGCTGGTGTTTTTGGAGGAATACTACACCATGAATAGAACTAGTGAAGCTCGGGATGCAATCAGAGCATTCCAGCAACATTCAGGGGAAGCATTCCATGAGGCGTTCACAAGGTTTAAGGAGTTGCTTAGGAAATGCCCCCATCATAGCATTCAGACATGGGAATTGATTAAAGCGTTCTATGATGGGCTACTTCCTGATGATGTAAGAGATCTCATAGCCATCAGCAATGGTACGTTTCTCACAAATACAGAAGCTGCGGATTGGGCATATTTGGATAGACAAAGTGCCACTTCGAAGAGACAGGCACAATCTAGCAGGAGGGCAAGATCGAGTTCAGCAAAGTCGGTTGATTATGAAGCTGAGGAGCGGGTCGAGAAGTTGAGGCACCAAAACTTATTGCTTGAACGACAAGTGGCTCAGATGAAGTTGGGAAAGGGAGCCGAAGTTAAAACCACCAATACGTTTTCGGTGTGTACTGAGTGTGGAGAGTTAGGGCATCAAGTTGGAGAATGTGTTGTACTGGGTGGTCAGACTGATGAAGTGAATCAAATCTATGGTGAACGAAAGCAATATGAGATGAAATCGAATACATATCATCCAGGTTTGCGAAACCACCCCAATTTTAATTACGGTAATTTTGCTAATCAAATGAACCCTAATTTTCAGGTACCTATGCAAGGAGGCCAGCAGTATCAGAGTCGTCAAGGTAATTACTCGCAAGGTAATTACCAAAATCAGGGCCCATATAATCCGGGTACTCAGCAAGGGAACTCCTCAAGTGCTAGTGGTGGAACGAGTGATGACAAATTGGATGCTATTATGAAGTTCATGAAGGACGTCCAGAAAGAGAATGAAGTTCGGGACAAAACGTCTGAAGCAATGCAGAAGCAGTTGGGGCAGCTAGCAGAAGATCTAGCTCAACTGGGAAGAGATCCAGGTAAGTTGCCAAGCACTACCACAGTTAACCCAGCACATCAGTCATCTAGCTTGAAAAATGGAAGAAATGTGCACATCAACGCGGTAAGTATTCTTCCAACTTCTGAATTTGGTAGTGTCAAAAATTACTCCACCATCACAATTAGTTGAGGAGGTGATGGAGGATGTTGGTAATAGATCGGACTCTCAACATGATCGGGACCCACCAAGGGATGAAAGGTGGGAAAGCTTTAAACAAGCTAAAATTAATCTACCCTTACTCGATGCGATTAAAGAGAATCCTGATCAGGTTGAGTGTTTGAAAGAGTTAAGTACCCAAAAACGGCTTCACAAGTTTCCTAAAAAACTTGATTTGACTGCAAATGTGAATGCCGTTTTGTTGGGTACCCTTCCCCCAAAACTCCAAGATCCAGGAGCACCCATTATTTCAGTGCAAGTGGGTGAATTTAAAATAGACAGGGCACTGTTGGATCTTGGAGCGTGTGTTAGTATCTTACCAGGGAGTCTGTATGACCAATATGATTTTGGTCCGCTACAAAAGGTCAACACCATCGTGGTGTTGGCTGATCAAACTCCCATGTGTCCGAGGGGGATCGTAAGGGATGTAATTGTGAAGGTAGAAGATTGTTACTACCCAGTTGACTTCTTAGTGCTTGATTGTGCTACAAGTTCAAAGAACACGCAACCTCCAGTCATTCTGGGTAGACCGTTCTTAGCGACTGCTCATGCAATTATAAACTGCGTTGATGGAACGGTAAGTATGAAGTTTGGTGACCGCGAATTGCTGTTAAATGTGTTTTCAAATGCTACTGATCCTCTTGTTACATGTGAATACTCAAAAGCTAAAAGTGGTGATGAAAATGTCTCTCCTGCAAAGGAGATTCAAACCAAACAGGAGTGTTTTATGATTGACAGGTTTGAAGTGGCAGGAAGCAAAGCGGTGAGGAAAAAGTAAAGTGTGGCTCATGAGGAGTTCAAGACAGAAAAAGGGAAGCCACGAGGGAAGAAGAAAAAGAAACCGCCCGAATGTGATAATGCAAAAAGGAGGTTAGAGTTATTCAATCCAATGTGGAAAACAACGGATGACTTACTAGAGCATTGGCGGGGTACATACTTAGAGACCATGGGATGCAAGCATCCCACTCGACCACCATAAGGGAACATCAGGTACGGTCTGGCTGAAGACCTATAAACTTAGCGCTCTCGGGAGGCAGCCCGAGGATGTAGAGTAGTGTATATTTGTTTTGTTTTCGCATGAGTATTTTTTTGCAGGTTACCAGGTATTTAATCTCTACGGATGCAATGGTCCAAGTGTGGGGATGTTTGGTGAAACCCAATACGTTCTAGTTGTAGTGGCGGACATGCACAGATTAGAGTTCAGTCAAAACCGTCCATACTCAATCTCCATTTGGACGGGGATGATTTGCACGCTAATCGTAGAGATTGGCCCGAGTACTTGTTTGACACGGCCGCGAATGAAATGCTATACGGTCGTGGTGGAACAGCACGCACGAGGAGTCTACGTTTTAAACCAGGGGAGTCTGTTCCACTTTTATTACTGCATTTTTATTCGTGTTCTTGGTGGTGTTAAAATTTATGTGCTAGGGAATGTATTTTTGCTTATTGTGTTAGAAACGGTCGCTCATGATGTTTGTTGGTTGGTATTCCCGGGTTTGCTCTAAAAGCACTATACATTGGGGACAATGTCGCCCAAGTGTGGGGATATGGAAACCCGGAAAGGAAAGGCTTGGGATAAGAGTTTGAAGAGGTTGAAAGTGATTGAAAACGATGAAAACTAAAAAAATTGAAAATTTTTAAAATTTTAAAAAAATTTCATCGCCTTAAGTGAACTAAATGGATATGAAAACCGAAGTTTCAATCACTAATGAGTCCCTTGCCGGTAGTAAACTAACATAGTCCCTTGTCATGGTCGTTCCTTTAAGTTTCATGAGAGTAGGTCCGACAGGTGTTTTTAGGATAAAAGAATTGAAAAGAGATGTCTATTTAGGGGTAACATGCTTTAGATTGCATATGCTACATGTCGACAGCCTTTTTACTCTTCTTTGGTGAGAATTTTGAGCCTATAGAATGATAGAATGATTTACATATTGAATTCATTTGTTGAGAGCAGGCCACGTGTTATTCTGTGTTAGAACTTGTGTGATTTGATGCATGCTGAGACTGTGGTTTGATATGTGCACGTAAATGATAAAGGCATTAGGATATACCTTACACCCGTCGTGTTTGTTTCATGTTTAGCTAATTATCACCCTTAGTGGCCCTGTTGAGCCTATTTACCCTTTCGTTTGTCCACCTAATGTGAATTGTCTGATCCGACCGTGAACGACAAGCTATGAAAGAAAAAAGAAAAAAAAAGTGACATATATAAATAAAAAAAAGAAAAAAAATAGAAAAAAAAAACAAAAAAGAAAGTTTTGTGAAGATTGTTTATGTCTTGGGTAGAAACCAACCCAAAAGTTCTAGTCGTTATGTGTTTTGCAAATAAAGTTGTCACGGTTTGGTCGTTTGTTTGTTCGCTATGAAAAAGAAAAAAATATAAGCCAAAAATTTTCCTACCCTTAGCCTAAGCCCAAAACCAAAAGTTCTTTTGATGCGTGCCGTGTTATATGATACAGTGGAGGTATGATTGTTATACAAGCCTATGATTACAGAATTTCATGTTTGGTTTTGAGTAATATAAATACTAGCATATTACACGCTAGTTCATAACTTTAAACCGAGAGGAGAGTTGATTGTGAGGGGCGTGTAGCATGTGTATAATCCTAAGCATGTTAGTTGTGAATAGATAAGTCTTAAATTTTATAAATTGCATCAATGGCTTGTCGGACTGTCAATCTTGATTGTGTCAGTCTATGGAACGGGTATGACTTGGGACTTAAATTGTTGCATCGGTTAGGGGTTCAGATGTATTGTTACTAGGGCGAGCAGTTCCGTATCGGTTTGCTTGAGGACAATCAAAGATAAGTGTGGGGATGTGATGGAGAGTGTGAGACATGGATGTTTAAGTGTCTATCTTGCGTGTTTTGTCTAGTTTTAAGTAATTATATGCATTGAATAAGTTAACTACGAGAAATTGTGGCTTTGCAGGTTAAATTGCTTAATTCGAGGAAGTGAACGGACTTAGAGACGAAGTGGAATAATATCGTCATTTGGTTGAAAGTTCAAATTAATTCCATGTGACTTTTAGGAAGGTGTTGTTTTGAGAAATCAAAACATCTTAATTGGCTTGTGGAATGACATGGGGAAGAGAGCACAAGTGAAGGATTATTTATATAATCATCAACATCACATGGAGAGATTGTTTATTGTGGAACATCACATCATCGATCATCATCAGTAGATATCATCTATTTACAACATGCATATTTGGTGAAAAAAAATGAGTGCATGTGACTTTTGTGCATGGCAGATCAAAAAGGTAACAGTAACATGCACATGCAGCTTACGGAACCGAATACGTGACTTATGGTTTCTTATAAACCTCACAAAAAGTAACAGCAGGTTCAACATGGGGTTTACGGAAGTGACATGGGATTTACGGTTTCGAGTGGAGGGTTGCACGTGATGATTGGATTGATTTAAAAGGTTTTAAATACCTTACTTAGTGGGCTTCTTCTTGGGCTCCGAGAGTCAGCAGCAAAATCACGAATTTTGGGAGGAAAATAATGATAACTTTTGGGCCCTCATAATTAAGGAATTATCAATAAACACAGAGGAGGATTATCGATTTTGGGGCGCAGCCACTATCACGGTATCACATGGTGTAGCTCTCATGAAGTCATAATTAACATCACATTGGCAGCCATCATTAATATTACTTTTAGTTCTTGATCCACAAAAGTTTTGGGCCCTGGAGTCACATGATCACCATCGATTGGGCTGGACTCCTTCACACAAAAAAATTTGGCAGCCGTATTACACCATTTTGGGGAGCCTCTAAAAAATCATCCAACATCATCGATAACTGGAGGCAGCCGCACACAACCTTCAGCTCCCAAAATCATCGCATCAACATCATCATTCCACATCACTTGCAAGATCGATCATGAATTCAATTCTTTTTCAAGCTATTGAAGGATGTTCGAACGTCATGAGCGGCTAGGTTTCCTGTGACCGTCTCCGGGACTAGGGTTTATGTTTGAACATTGGGTTTGCTTTTTGTTACAACTTTTTGGATTAGGATTCGATTAAACTTTCGGTTAGTCGTTCCTATTGTTTTTGTTTTGATTAAACATTATTTGATTATCGTATTCATTCGTGTTCATCAATTATTTGGTTTGTTCATCAACAACCGGGATTAAATTCTAGGATGTCATTGTTTTAAACCTTTAATCATTGAACTCGATTATGTTTATGAAATCTAAGATTGGTAATTAATTGGATTACTATTCATTTGCATCAATCTTTTGGTTTCGATCGTGGATCATTGCAATCAAATATATTATCCGTTAATTATTTATCAAAACAAGTTTTACAAATCATGTCTATGTGATTTCCAGTTGGTCGTAACTAAGTAACCTGATTTTCTGCATAACCTGAAAACCCGGAGATTGGTCCTCTTCTCACAACTGTTTACAACTTTAATTTATTTTTGTTTTCACAATCGTTCTCAAGACTGCAAAAAGCAATTAGTTTAGACATATATGATAATTGAAACAACGAACTTTTACACTTTCCACTGATTCCCCGTGGATTCGACACCCTACTTGCCCTTTACTAGTAAAAGGTGAATAGGACACTTTTTAATTATATTTTTGACCGACCTTACGACATCGATCACAGAACGCAAAAACTGGACGCTAATCGAGACAGCCAGAACGATGCTTGCAGACTCTAAGTTACCAATTAATTTCTGGGCTGAAGCTGTTTCTGCTGCATGCTATACTCTCAACAGAGTTCTTACTGTTAAGAAGTTCAACAAGACGTATTTTGAGCTAATTAATAACCGCAAGCAGAATTTGAAGTATCTAGAACCGTTTGGATCTCCCTGTACGGTGATAGAGCCTAATGGAAAGTTTGGTCCGAAGAGCATTGAGGGAATCTTTGTTGGCTATTCAAGTCCTACACGACGTGTCTTCGTTCCAAGTGAAAAGCGGATTATTGAAGCAGCGAATGTTGAATGTCAAGGTTACACTATGCCGCCACAGAATCCCGGTGATTCATGGCGTTATCATTATGACAAACTTTGGGATTCGTTTGACATGAGAGAAGAATCAGAGGAAGAAGAGGATTTCTTTGATGAGCTGGATATTTTGCGAGAGTATGAGTCGCAGCTCAGGTTCCCAGCGGAGTATTCTAGAAGACCTCGGGAAACTTCAAATGATGATGAAGCAGGTCCTAGTAATGCTGGTGAACATGATGAAGAAGTTGCTCCTGCTAATCAGTCGGAGGTGAATGATGATCAAGAAGCTGATAACATGCTAGTATTTGACCATGGTGATTCAGATCTTGAGGGGGAGCAGATCCAGTTATCAAGTCAAACAAACCAAGTTGGTGAACAAGATGCAAAGCAGAATGTTACTAATCTGGAGGGAAATGTAGAAGTTCCAAGCGAAGTGATGCCGCGAACTCTGTCTTATCATCCAGAAGAGTTGATCATAGGAGAATTGCAATCGGGCGTTCGCACGAGACGTCAAATTGACCAGGGCTTAACATGTTTTTATTCTACGGTAGCACCTTTACAAACTGAATTTTCATTAAGTTGTTTTATCTCGCAGGTCGAACCGAGAACTTACAAAGAGGCGCTTACTGAAGACTCTTGGGTCATAGCGATGCAAGAAGAGTTAAGTCAGTTTGAAAAGTTGGGGGTGTGGAAGTTAGTTGATTTGCCGGATGGTCAAAGAAAAATCAATACAAAATGGGTTTTCAAATGTAAAAGGGACGACAGAGGAGTGGTTGTAAGGAACAAAGCTCGACTCGTTGTTCAGGGCTTTAGTCAACAGGAGGGGATTGATTTTACCGAAGTCTATGCTCCTGTCGCACGACTAGAGGCTATCAGAATTTTCCTAGCATTTGCGTCTTGGAAGAATTTCAAAGTATATCAGTTGGATGTAAAATCAGCGTTTCTTTATGGGAAGGTCAAAGAGGAGGTTTATGTTGGTCAGCCGCCGGGCTTTACTGACCCAATCCACAAGAACAAAGTTTATCTGCTGGACAAAGCGTTGTATGGTCTACATCAGGCGCCGAGAGCCTGGTACGAGACTTTGTCTCAACACCTACTCGCTAACCAGTTCATACGAGGAAAAGTGGATGCCACTCTCTTCACTAAAGTCGTTGATGGTCATCTTCTGATAGTACAAATTTATATGGACGATATAATTTTTGGGTCAACGAATGAGAAATTGTGCAAAGATTTCAAACAGGTGATGAAGCAGAAATTCGAAATGTCATCAATGGGGGAGATGAAGTTCTTTCTGGGTCTACAAGTTGAACAACTTCCTGAGGGTATTTTCATTCATCAAACGAAGTACGTGCATGGTATTCTAGAGAAATTTGGAATGTCAAGTTCTACTCCAGCTGCTACCCCACTTGCGACTAATCATGGGATTCACCCAGATCTCACCGGAGACAGGGCTGATGAAACATTCTACCGTTCCATGATAGGTTCTTTGATGTATCTGACTGCTTCATGTCCTGACATCATGTACCCAACGTGCCTCGCAGCAAGATTTCAGTCTAACCCGAGAGCATCGCATATGATTATTGTCAAGAGGATATTACGTTACCTGAAAGGTACTTCGTCATTGGGGTTATGGTATCCTAGGAAAGGCGACTTTACGCTCGAAGGGTATTCCGATTCGGATTTCGGATGCTGCAAAGTCAACGCGAAATCAACAACTGCAGGATGCCAGTTCTTTGGACCTAGATTGGTTACCTGGCAGTGTAAGAAACAAACGTCTGTGGCGTTATCTACATGTGAAGCGGAGTATGTTTCTGCTAGCAGTTGCTGCTCTCAGATCCTGTGGATACAGCAACAGATGCGCGACTACGGTTTGCAGTTTCTTAACACACTTCTGTTTGTTGATAATGAGGCCGCAATTAATATAACTAAAAATCCAGTACATCATGCTAAAACTAAACATATAGAAATTCGTCATCACTTTATTCGCGATTGCTTCGAGAAAAAGTTGATACGAATTGCAAAAATCCACACTGAGGAACAAAAAGCTGATTTGCATACCAAAGCTTTTGATAAAAATCGGTTTCAATATTTGTTAAAAATTAATGGTATGAAATTGCTTTCGGTGTCGGATGGTATTGTGAGCGTTGATGAGAGTACTGTTGCGGATGAAGACGAGAGACAATCTGCGATGGTTTGTCGATTTTTTACGTGTTTTGGTATTTAGGGGGAGATAGATAGTTGTACATAGTTTATTTTCAGAAAAATACAAAAACAGTAAAAAATGAAAAATACAAAAACATGATAAAATTGAAAAAGAGCTTGTGTATATAGGGAAAATGATTGTACATCAGCTAGACAATTACAGTATGCTAAAGATTTGGAAAGTTTACATGAGTTAAACAGTCTCACTATTGATGTGTCGATAGGTTTTCATACATTTAGTAAATTTATTTGGGATATAAACCTAAAATTTCAAACTTGTGAAATTCGTGGGGAACACTACTTGGATATATAGGTAACCCCTGAAATCTCGTTTGAAAGGTCCCATATTCTGAGATACTAGGTCTTTATACTCAGTGATATCTGGGGTATTATTCCGGGACTTCTGCTGTATGGAAGTACTGACCTACTCCCCGAATAATACTTTCTGCAAATGCTTGAAATATAGCATCGCCCTCAGCAAGCTGATGAAACAATAAAATTGATAGTCGCTGCTGTTGTAATGCTAAAAGATCCTCTAAAGGGGACACACCAAAAGTCGAGCCGTCATCTCTCTACTGAACGGAAGTTCTGACCTGAGCTCTCACGGTTTCGCACCTAACCCCTTACAGATATCATCTCATCTGTAAGACTGAATATCTGGGATTCTGGATACGGGAGTATATTCAAGAGGTGGGACACATGAATTGAACTAAGTTCTTAAGACACTTAAACTGTATCCTGAATAGATTGAAATTTGTATGAAAATTTAAGATGGATCAGTATATCGACAATCGAGGTGAATTGTTTAAGTCTGAGTATGTAATGTAGCTTAACGGTACTTGTAATCTGTCTGAAAAGCTGATATGATTCCCTGACACGCTCGCCAAAAATAAATGTGTAAATAGTTTACTTTCTGCAATTTAAGTTTTTTGTTATTTCATTTCTTAGTTTAGATCACCTTAAAATCCAAAAAGATTTTATTTCTGCTTTATTTTAGACAAACCAGAGTGGAAAGTTGATTGTTGGATTCTAGAAAGATGAAGCAGATGCAAGAAATTCTGAGCTAAAGATCGAGGAGAGCTAACATTGTTGGAAGTTTGATTGTTTTCTAAGTCACAAACAAGTTCATTAACTTGATACTTGTTATTTTCAGAAAAAGTTGAAAATGATTTTACTAAATCAGTTTGTTTCGTCAAAAAGATCAACCAAGGTCATTAAATTGAACTTGGTAGATTAATCAAGTGATCAGGGTCATTAACTTGAACCTGAATACTTGAGTGGATGTTTATAACTGATTGAGTATGAGTTTTATTGATTGAAAAGATAAATTGTGACGTTATTGGTTGAGTAACAGGTTTGGAGACTTCATTATTCCCAACGGAGGCAAATTGTCAAAACTTGAATCAGATATCTCAAGATCCCAGCATACTGAAAGGGGGAGTCTGTGAAAGGGGGAGTCTAGATCAAATGCTAAAGGGAAGATGAAAGTTAGAGCCAGGTGTTAATTCTGAAACCTGTAAAGAATGCTTATGAAGAGAAGACAGAGTTGAAGAAAAGACCAAGACCGAAGACTCTGGATCTGAAGACTGATAAAGACTTCGTCAACATCCAAGGGGGAGTCTGTTGATGCATGAAATGTCTGTTGACTACGTCTACATGAAGCCTAAGGTTTAGATAGGTCAACAGGGGGTCTGGAAAGTCAAAATATGTATTTTAGGATGTAGGTTCGCTTTTATGGTTATTTGTATAGAGGTCCGCTCATAGGGTTTTAATGTGGTTCGCTTATGAGTTAGTGTAACAGGTCCGCTTATATGTCAGGTCGTATAAGCGAACCAGTGTGGCCTATATATAGGCTGTATCATTTGAGCGGATCAGGAACAGTGATTGTGCTCTGGAGCGAAACTCTGTCAGAATTTACTCAGGAAGCTTATAAAAGCAGTGGAATTAATAGGACAAGCTGTTGTAATCTTGCATATTTTGTTTCCGCCTTTATATGTGAGGATGAGCTACCTTGACTGACTTTTCGGGTCAAACAACGGTCCAACAATTAGAAGGATACTAGTTGACACTGGGAGCTCCGAAGATATAATATATGAACACTGCTTCAATAGGATGCAACCGGAAGAGAAAACGCTACTCGAATCAGTACACGCCCCTATAAAGCGCTTCACTGGAGAGAAGGTTGACCCAATCGGCCAAATCACCTTCCCGGTAACATTCAGACTTGCCCCTCGCGAAAGGACCATACTCCTCACATTACTTGTTGTGCGTGCTGAATCCTACCATAACGTAATAATTGGAAGGTTTACTCTAGGGAAACTAGACGCTGTTGTATTCACAGCACGAGGGTTCATGAAGTTCCACACGCCGAGAGGAATTGCAACAGTCTACAGGGACAAGGTGGGTGAAGTTTTGGATACCAAAAGATGTCGTCAAGGACCTACCGGAGCAAACGGTCCAAAAAGATGGGTTTTGAGCACACGCCACCCTGAGCAAACAGTTACAATAGGAGACATAAGCCTCTCTCCTGAAATTAAAACATTCTGAAACAATTGCTAAGAAGGAACGCCGACATTTTTTCCTTTGAGCATTCTGACATGACCGGGATACCCCGAGATAAGGCAAAACACAGGTTAGCTACACTCCCAAGCATCAAACCGGTGGCCCAGGGAAAACGTAGCATGACCCCTTATTGAAGAGAAGCAGTAGTAAAAGAAGTACGAAAGTTGGTTGAAGCTGGAATCCTTCGGGAAACGAATACATGGGTATCAAACCCCAAAAGACGCCTATCCACTGCCCGAAATGGATTTCAAAATCGACTCCTTGGTCCCTTTTAGGTACAAGTGTTTCTTAGACGCCTACAAGGGTTACCACCAGATCAAGATGTCGAGAGAGGACGAAGAAAAAACTGCGTTTCACACCGATATAGGCATTTTCTGCTACACCAAAATGCATGTCTACGTAATGCTGGGGCCACCTATCAGCGACTCATGGATAAAGCTTTTGAGAAGCAATTCGGTCGAAACCTAGAGGTATACGTCGATGATTTAGTAATTAAAAGCATGGAAGAAAAACAAATGCTAGAAGACATCAAAGAAACCTTCTGAAAGCTGAGAGAATATATCATAAAGCTAAACCCCAAGAAGTGTTCATTTGGGGTAGAAGAAGGCAAGTTCCTGGGGGTAGTGGTCACCTAGGATGGCTTTAGAGCCAACCCGGAGAAGATAGCCGCAATAACGCGAATGCCATCGCCTAGAACTTTAAAAGAATCACAGACATTGAATGGGCGATTGGTCGCTATAAACAGGTTCCTGGCAAGACATGCCGAAAGGTCTTTGCCATTCATAAAAATGTTAAAAGACTGCCTCAACAGGAAAAATTTCAAATGGACCAGTGAAGCAGAAGAAGCTTTCCAAGACACGAAATAGTTCATTGAACAGTCACCGACTTTGACAGCACCATACCCAAAGGAACTCTTAAAGATGTATCTGGCAGCAGCACACAACGCCGTAAGCGCGGTACTTATGGTAGAGAGAAACGGCAAGCAAACGCCTATATACTACATTGGCCGGGTACTGGCAGGCCCTAAAACGCGGTATCCAACGCTAGAAAAACCGGTGCTTGCACTGGTCCACGCCACCCGGCATCTCCGAAGATACTTCCAGGGCCATCGCATGCAGGTCCTGACAAACTATCCTCTGCAGCAAGTCCTCCATAAACCAGAGATTTCTTGGAGATTAGCTAAGTGGGCAATCGAGCTGGGAGCCCTAGATATTGAATACCAAAAATGAACAGCAATCAAAGGGCAGGTAATCGCCGATTTCTTAGCAGAAATTCTTGACGGAGAAGTGATTCAAGACCCAGTGGTTAATGATATACCAGAATCTAGCACGTCCAAGCAAACCCGGAAGTTATACACAGATGGATCTTTCAGTGGAAAGGGGGCAGGTGCGGGCCTCATGCTAATAAGCCCGGATGAAATAAAGTTGATGTACGCTTTGCGATTTGACTTTGAATGCTCCAACAACGAGTCAGAATATGAAGCAATGTTAGCGGGTTTGAGGATGGCCCAATCCATGGGAGCAACAAGGGTCGATGCATACGCTGACTCTTTGCTGGTCAATAACCAAGTGAATGAAACCTATGAGGCCAAAGATGAGACAATGGCAAAATACTTAGCTAAAACAAAGAGCTCATAGCTTCCTTTGACAGCGTTACACTCAATCACGTGCACCGCAAAAGAAATCAAGTAGCAGATACCCTAAGTAAGCTAGCTACATCTGGCATGGAAAAGGAGGTGAAGGTGGAAATGCTCCTGTCACCTTCAATAGAGCACCGAGAAGCATCCGCGTTCACAGCGGAAGAACCTTGTCGGTACACTCCCATCCTGAAATTCCTCACAAAAGGGGAACTGCCCTCCGCCAGAGGCGACGCCAAGAAGATGCAAACAAAAGCTTTACAACATGAAGTACAAAATGGCATCTTGTATAGGAAGTCGTACCTGGGACCACTGTTACGGTGCGTATCCCCATCGGAAGCTACATACTTGATTCAAGAGATACACGCCGGCATATGTGGCACGCCGGACCCCGGGCAATCGTTGCTAAAATTCAAAACGCTGGGTACTACTGGCCAGGGATGCATGGAGACGCGGTGGTTGAACTTAGAAAATGCCAAGCTATCAGAAGTATGCTCCACAGACACTCCGCTCTAAGAACAACTTGATTCCCGTAACGGCAGCCTGGCCTTTTCAAAAATGGGCGATTGATATCGTGGGACCATTCCCACTGGCCCCAAGGAAACTAAAATACTTAATCGTGGCAATCGATTATTTTAGTAAGTGGGTCGAAGCAAAACCGTTGGCCAAGATAACTGCCCAAAATGCCAAGAAATTCGTATGGGAGCACATCGTCTGCTAATTTGGACTGCCGCTATATCTTGTAAGTGACAATGGAACGCAATTCACAGACAAGGTCCTACAAGATTAGTGTGCAGAACTACAGATTCAACAAATTTTTACATCGGTTGCACACCCCCAAGGAAACGGTCAAGTGGAAAGGGCAAATAGAAGTCTGCTGGATGGAATCAAAAGAAGGTTAGGCTACGAAGGAAGCTCCTGGGTGGAAGAATTGCCAAACGTCCTCTGGGCACACCGTACTATGCCTAAGACAAGCAACAACGAGACCCCCTTCAGCCTAACTTATAGCACAGAAGGAATGATACTGGCAGAGGTAGGGCTACCTTCACTAAGGCGCCTAACAACTGATGATGACAATGACAGGCTCTTACGCGAAGGCCTGGATCTCGTGGAAGAACGGCGCGAAGCGGCCGCCATTAGTGAGGCAAAATACAAGAAAACCTTAGAGAAGTATTATAATCAACGCGTGGCTCAGCAAACCTTCAAGGAGGGTGATTATGTCATGCAGGATAATGAGGCTAGTAGGGCGGAACCCACAGGTAAGCTGGGACCCAACTGAGAAGGCCCTTACATAGTCCAAGAAGATCTAGGCAAGAGGGCTTACCGCCTACCAGACTTGATGGCACAGCGGTTCCACGTAGCTGGAACGCGGCTCAATTGAAAAAATGTTACATGTAGACTTCCGCCCCTAACGGCGGAATAGACAGTTTTCCTTTTTAACAAGTGTAATTCATCATGAACGATGTCTCTTTCTCTTTTCAGTTATTAAGTTAATAAAAATTGCTTTTTTATTCTCTTTTGTCATCTGCATGCACACTAAAAATTACCATCGCATTTATACTGCATATTACGGTACAAAAAATTACCATCGCATTTATACTGCATATCATGGTACAAAAAATTCCCATCGCATTTATATTGCATATCATGGTATAAAAAATTACCATCGCATTTATACTGCATATCATGGTAAAAAAATTACCATCACATTTATACTGCATGTTACGGTACAAAATATTACCACCGCATTTGAACTGCATATCACGGTAAAAAAACGTCTCTGAGACGAAATATTTTTCATATATAACTATACAACGCTAAAAGTGGGTATCTTGGTAATTGATACATTAACCACTACAAAATATAGGTATTTTGGTAATAAATACATACAACTATCATACAAAACCAAGTACTTGTCCCTGTTGTGAAAAACCAACATACGGGAACACCAAAAAACGAATATGTTCTACTACATTACAAGTCGGGAAACATTGCTAACACCTCTGCAGGGGTGTACAATGCTTCGCCATACCACTCCAGGGGGTGAGGGTCGTTGATCAAGTTGTCATCATTTACCCCACCAGCCGGAAAAGCTACCATCTTCCGATCGTCAACAGGACTTGGGCATGGACGACAACTTCGACGTCGTTCGTACACCACTCTGCATCGATGTAAGCACTCGGAAGGAAAAGCTTGCGTTAGGGTGCCCACTGTCAAGAACACAACACCCTATCAGACTTGACTCCGGCAGTAGAAGGACCCTGACCTTCAATAACCTTGCCGGAAGTATTCGTACAAAGCACCGTATCCCCGGAGTCTACCTCCTGACACTCCATCGTTTTCTCCGGCATCTTATCCTGAAGACGGACCATAGCTTCAGCTACGTCCAAGGTTTGCAGTATGTCGTAGATTTTCCGGAGACGGTATTTACGACTCATTGTTTACTTATCAAATATGGTAAAAAAGTAAGAGTCAATTTATGGATGGTTAAACAAGTTGACAACCATGACGCAAGCAAAATTAATAAGGAATCATGATTATATGTCTAATGGCCACATTTTGCAAACGGCGGCGCTGCCATAATGATGGTTTCATTAATTGTTCCCGTCAAAAGTCAAGTGCCCACACGCACCCCAACAAACATAAAATATTGTTTTTTTACAAAAAATATCTAAGGAACAGGAGAAATATCAAACTGTAGGATCGCGTGCTGACCCAAACGAGTCAATCGGAGGTGTTCTAATCCGTTTTAGGTGCGGAAAACAAGAAACGGACACGGAAAACAGATTGTTCTACTAAATATTGCCTTGTATATTGATTTCACAGCTATTACAAGTCAAACGGCACTTCGGCAGCAATTCAGTACCGGAAACAAGACGTGCGCGTACTGATTTCGTTCAAAGAGGGGGTATTTATAGAGACAGGATTTCGCTCCTAATGACATTAGGTCATTTGGGGCGAAATCACTACCTTGTGATTTCGCTCCAAATGACATAATGTCATTATGAGCGAAATCATCCACAGGAGCGAAATCAGACCTGTTACAACTAAATGTTGATTTTCTCGTACAATGTGCCCTGATCTAACATTCTAAGTCTAAGACTCGATACAAGACGAAGTCGACAGATGTATGCACCAACAGACTCCCCCTCAGATGTTGATGAGTCTGACGTGTCAAGTCTTCGCATCTTCAGTCTTGATCAGTCTTCGGGCTTTCAAAATCTTTCTCGAACTCTTTGTTTTACTCTAATTCTCTTGATCAGATCTCTTGAATCTTTAAACTCATCTGCATCTTCACTTTTAGGATCTAAACCTGGCTCTATGACAATTCAACTTCTCCTCAATTTGACTAGGATCATAGTCTAACTACCAGGTTCACCTGCGGATCCTCTACCCAAAAACATAAGATTCACAAGATAAAGATATTTAACAAATTATCAAATTGAATGCACCAACACTGACTCCCCTACTATCAAAATACAATCAGATATTAACAGTGATCATTTAACAAATTTCTTTTCTCTGAAAAACTTTTCAATCAGATTCTCCCAAACCTGTTCATCATGTTCAGCACTCAGAATTTTGAAAATCAGCTCTTCAATATCAGTTGTCGAAAATCTTTTTGGATTTTTCAAAATTTTATGCTAAAACACACTGAAAATCTTTTGGAATTTTATGAAATAATCAAAATGAAATGCAGTAAAGAAGTATTTACATACATTATTTTTGTGAGTCTGTGTAAGAGGATCATATCAGTTTATGAAACAAATCACCAACATCGTTAAGCTTTAATAATTTTAAGTTCTAAACGATTCACTTAGATTGTCAGTATACTGATCCACTTAAATTTTCACACAAAGTTCAACTGTTTCGAGATACGAGTTTAATGTTTTAATCACTTAAACTTATTTGCGTGTCCCACCTCAGAATATACTCCCGTATCCAGATCCCAATATTCAGTCTTACAGGTGAATATACCTAGATGATATCTGTAAGGGGTTAAATTGCGAAAACCGTGAGAGCTCAGGTCAGAACTTCCGTTCAGCAGAGAGATGACGGCTCGACTTTAGGTGTGTCCCCTTTAGAGGATCTTTTATTTCAACAGCAGTGACTATCAATTTTATTGTTTCATCAACTTGCTGAGGGCGGCGCTATATTTCAAGCTTTTTGCAGAAAGCATTATCCGGGGACTAGGTCATTATTTCCATACAGCAGAAGTCCTGGGATAATACCCCAGATATCACTAAGCATAAAGACCTAGTATCTCAGAATAAGGGACCTTTCAAACAAGATTTCGGGGGTTACCCATATATCCGAGAGATGTTACCCACGAATTAAGCAAGTTTCAAATATAGGTTTATATCTCTTCACAGTTTATTAAATGTGCAAAAACCTACTGACACATCATCAGTGAGACCGTTTATCACTATTTAACTTTCCAATTCTTTAGCATGCCATGATCGTCCACTGATGTACTATCATTTCCTCTTTTATACAACAAACTCATTTTTGATTTTATCATGTTTTTGGCTTTTTCAAATTTTCTAATGTTTTTGGGTTTTCTGTGAAATTTTTACTCCCCCTAAAATGCAAACACATTTAAAAATTTGTAAACTATTTAAACTCTTGACCCACTTGAAGAAACAAAAACAAAACAAACTTTACAAATAAAGTGACAACTGATATCAAATCACTTCAAATTGCCATCCACTCGGCATAAACAATTAGAACTCCCCCTCACAACAAACTATTTTCCCATTGTGATTTCAAAACACTTAAGTTTGTTTTAATCAAATGGTTTTTCCGGAAAATTAGTTTTGTTTATTTAAACCATTTGCAGGTTAGGGGTTCATCACATTGTTCTTCAAAATTCCTCATGTAAGTATGGTCCAATCAAGTTCAAATTAATGACCTTGATTAACCACTTGTCAATGAAAATCTCTTCAACCACTTGCAGGTTTACTTACCAACCACAAACATTTGCAAAACAAAATATAACAAATTAAGTATACCACCTGTACTTTACCAATTGTACCACTTGTAAGATTAATTGCTAAAAAGATGCTGATTCCGGCTCCACTCTTACCAACCTGGGAGCTCCGGCAAGTCCACAATTAGTAAAATTTAACAAAACTTTAGGATTTATTCACATAATCAGTTTTAAGAAAGATGCCGATTCTTGATCCACGATTACAAACTTGGGATCTCCAGCAAGTCAGGTGTCTAATCAAACATAATGTCCACCCAAGCCTGACCAGCCTTGGGTGATTTTGGAACACATCTGTCCCACCAACACTTTGATTTATAAAACTCTTTAGCACCCTTAACCTTCCTATCAACCATCTTCCCGAAAATGTGCTTGACTTTCCCGTTGGAAGCTTTCTCAACATCAAATTCTCCCTTATCAGCGAAGAATTAATTTGAGATTTCTACCTTTCCCACTTTCTTCATCAAATTTTCCTTTGACAATGGAGGAAAATTTTCACCGTTCACTTCTGGAACGGAAACCACAATCTTTTTATCGACCAATGACTCCTCTGATTTTATGGAATCAGATTCATTGTCAGAACTACTTTCTGTTTTTACAATCCATTTTTGTTTACTCAAATCACCTCTTCTTTTGTAAAAACGTTTTGAACTTTCACCTTTTTCAGAACTTGAATTTTCAAACAAATTACCATTTTTCACCAATTGTTCTTTTCTATCAGCACAAATCTTTTTCAAATTAGAGTTAGAAGAAACTCCCTGTTTTTGGTAATTGGTCTTGGGACAATTCCAAGCAATGTGTCCAACTTCCTGACATTTGAAACAGGTTCTTCTATCAACTCTCTCAGCAAACTTTCTCACATTCTTCTTCACTTCAGCAAGAAACTCTTGATTTGACTGCTTCCAGAATGGTTTCTTCTGTTCATCCTCTGAGCTTCCTCCTGAAACAAATTTTGTTTTTGGTTTATAAATTTTCTGATTTTTATAATTTTCTGACGAACTAAAACCAAGACCTTTCTTTTTGAGATTATCATTATGGTTTGATTTCATTTGGAAATTATAAGAACAACCGTAACCCATTTTCTTGTTTACTCTTTGTTGAATCCTTGAAGTGTAAGGTTTAGGTTTTGCAGAAAGATTTAAATCTTTTATTTCAGAAATATTAATTTCTGTTAATTTGAAAACCTTTTTGATCATTTCAGTTTTAACACTTCTTATTTGGAATTCCTCATCAAGTACTTGCATTTGGACTTGCAGAACCATCAGCACTGAATGCAGTACTAATCTTTGGACTTTGACTGGGAGTGGCCTCAAACTTGTTCCCTCGATAGTACAAACTGACATCCTGTTTTGCATTTGGATTTGTCATGATCGCAGTTTTTTGAATATCTAATTCTTGCTCCTCAATTTTCTGAATAAACTGAGCCAAATTCATACTCTCAGTCTTCCTCATGAGTTTCACAATCATCAAATAAGTTCCCCATTTCTGTTGTGGTAAGGCCTCGGCTAACTTATCAACCCACTCATCATCTTCTTTCTGAATATCCAATCTACCGATTTCTAGAACCAGATGACAGTATCTATCTATGGTTTGCTTCGTGATTTCATGATCAAATGCAGTAAACATGTCAAACGACTTCTTCAATAAGGCCTTTTTGTTTTTGATCATATCAGCACTCCCTCTGAATTTCTGAATTAAAGCCTCCCAGATGGATCTAGCTGTTCCGTTATGTTGAAGTAATACAAAAATATATTCTTTAACCGCTTGCTGTAAAATGATGATCATATCTTTTCACTAGTATATTTCATCTTGTCAGCTTCTGTAAAATCATTGAAACCATTTTCCAAACCGCGTTCATTCTTTGGCCTCTCATAGTTTTTTAACAAAGAACACCAAGCATCGAATCTGTAGGCTTGAACCCAATTCTCAAACCGGTTTTTCCATCCCTGAAAATCCTCAATATACATCAACTTTGGTGGTTTCTGATGAGTACCCGTCTCATTCTCACTGTATACAGTCTCAACAGCAGTAACAGGTGCAACCGGTGTTGCAAAAGCATTGTAGAACTCTTCGGCCATGTTTTAGTATCACGTTTTTCAATAACAAGTACTTTCGAGCGAAATAGCACGTTGGAGCGAAATCACAGATTTAGCTTGGAGCGAAATTAGATGTTTGATTCAGGAGCGAAATCACTTGTTTGAGTATCTGGAGCGAAATTAGAATGATTTGGAGCGAAATATGATTTTGTTACACAGGAGCGAAAACAGATGCTTGATTTGGAGCGAAATCAACCAACTGGAGCGGAATCAGACAATCAACTCGAGCGAAATCAGGCACTCTCGAGCGAAATCAAACTATGTGATTACGAGCGAAATCAATTCATGAGCCCATGTTTACTATTTTTAGTTCGAATTTTACAGTTAAACTTTCAAGGGTTTGTCTATGTCCAATTATCCATAGTCTGTGAAATTTTGAGCAGGTTTTGACCGATAAATCTCATTCTGGTAAAGAAAGAAGGTGTAGAATAAGAAAACAATGCTGTTTTGACAAGAACTCCTCGTCCTGAGCTCTGATACCACTTGTAGGATCGCGTGCTGACCCAAACGAGTCAATCAGAGGTGTTCTAATCCGTTTCAGGTGCGGAAAACAAGAAACGGACACGGAAAACAGCTTGTTCTACTAAATATTGCCTTGTATATTGATTTCACAACTATTACAAGTCAAACGGCATTTCGGCAGCAATTCGGTACCGGAAACAAGACGTGCGCGTACTGATTTCGCTCAAAGAGGGGGTATTTATAGAGACAGGATTTCGCTCCTAATGACATTAGGTCATTTGGGGCGAAATCACTACCTTGTGATTTCGCTCCAAATGACATAATGTCATTATGAGCGAAATCATCCACAAGAGCGAAATCAGACCTATTACAACTAAATATTGATTTTCTCGTACAATGTGCCCTGATCTAACATTCTAAGTCTAAGACTCGATACAAGACGAAGTCGACAGATGTATGCACCAACACAAACAAAAAACACTCATTCCTATCCGGATTCATTCGCCACCTCCAGCATATGGCGTAAAGAGTCCACGCCGTCTTCAACCACCTTGTCAGCCAAATCAGCATATGCTGGCAGCGGATCATTGTAAACTACCTCAAGAGCATCTGCCATCTCCGCTGTTAGTTTGCCTCCTCTCTCCTGGAACTCGGGAGTAATCCTACTTGTTTGTTGGCAACTAGCATAACTCTCGTGGACGCCATCATGGTGACCTAACTTGTAAGCAGCAGTAGACAGGCGATCCAGGTGGGCAACAAAGGATTCTGACTGGCGTAGATACTCAAAAGCACCAACTAAACCATTGGATATCAGCCAGTTCCTATCACCCTGCACACCAGCAAAGCGACTGGTCAAGCTATCCACTTCAGCATTGGATTGGTCCAAGGCACTCTCCGCCTCTTTGGGACGTGCCTGCTGGGCGGTTGAAGATTGCACAAGCAGATTCTTTTCAGAGACTAGGGATTCACACATTTGTTGCAACTCCCTAAGTTTTTCCTCTCGCTCCTCCAGCTTAACTTGTTTGGCCTGGGTTTTGGCATTAGACGCCTCTAACTCCAGGGTCAAATTTTGGTACCTCTCCTGCACCTGATAAACAAAATTGGTGTCAATACGGAACTTTTCCACCTCAGCAGATAACTCAATCTCACCTTTCGAGCCTCATTGACGGCTTTACGCTCCAGCTCCTCTTGCACAGCCTTAGCATGCGAAAGGATGCGATCTTTTTCCGCTATATCGCGGGCCCATATTACCCTTTCCTCAGCTAGATTGGCTGTTACTCGCTTTAGATCATCCTCGGCCTTATTCTTTTCGGACACAAACCGGCTCTCCCTGAGACTAGTAGCCTGGAGCTGGCTTTCCAAACGATACTTCTCATCCATAGGCTCTTGAATGGTCATCCGCGCCTGGTGTAGCTCACTATTATCATGTATCCACCGGCGCCGGATCTCAGCCAACCTTCTTGGACCACTGATAGCATCCACCATTGTGGTATTCATCAATTGCTCGTTGTCTAACCCTTCCACATAGGCAGATTCAGCAGGAGGATAAGCCCGTTCAACCAAGTGATGCACCACCGGGGGAAATACCAGCCTAGATGATTCAGCTATTTTCCACTTGGGTTGGTAACGTTTATCCTGGGCATATGGATCCCAACATACAGTGGGAAGGTACAGATCATTAAACAAACGGGTCCCATCCTCTCACAAAATTACCACTAGTGTAAGACCCTTATATTCAATGAGTATTTCATATAATATTTCATGTTGTTTTAAACGTCATTTATCATAACCAGTTATGATACAACGTTTCTATAGATTTCAACCCGTCAAAATATGTTTACTAAGGTTACAAACCATACGTTTTAACTACACTTACTTAACTTGCCAAAATAATTACGCAATATTTACAAAGGTTTGATAAAACATAACTAAGGTGTTTAGTTATAAAAGACATAATTTCTTTACGGAAGCTTCTTGTGTGAGTGTGTTCAGTTCTTTCGATAGCTTGATCGTCATCCGCTGTTTTATAATAGTTACCTATAGTTAAAGCACCAAAATTATTAGTTATGATAGTTAAGACTTGCTTATATGTGTTAACAAGACTAAACAAATCAACAGCAATAAAAATCGCAGTTAATTGAGTTATCGCGCGTCGCGACAGGGGGAGCCAAAGCTCTCGCGGGCCGCGAGCTTGGTCGCGTGATGCGACATGTACTCTAGATCGCCATTGCGTGTCGCGGCGGCACACTTTCGACAAAAAGATTGGTATTAAGATTTGAAATTTTCCCAGCAACACTTATTTTTACGAAAATGACTATAACTCATTCGTTATTGATCCAATTTACGTCACGTTTCTTCCTACGTGATCGTAATTCAATCCCCTATAATAAAAATCAAAACCCAACATTTTATTTCACAAAATTCTTAAATTTTAGCTATCGGCTTATAATAATTTCAATTTATTTTGACCTGTTTAATTTTTAAACATCACTATGGGCCCAAATAGTTTTCATTTTTACACTAGCCTTACAAAATGAGTATTTCCTATTCGTAAGGCGTTAATCATAACTTTATATGTCCGTTATGAATTAATTGCGATACTTGTTCGACCATTCGACTACAACTAGTCGAACCTTCATTTCATAAGTTCCGTTCTATAAAATATTGACTATAGAACTGCATTTCCTATTCTTAGACAATGCATTTTATGTCTTTCCACCCATAACCGGGTATAATTTCGGGGTCATTTAGTATGAAACCTTTCCGGTTTGCATCACGACTTACAACTGACCAATTCGGTCTTTTTAACGAGATTCATCGCTTTCACACAACCAAAATATTATAACTTTAGTTATTGTGGTCGGTTAATACATACGGAATCCTCCGTTTTTGTAATATCCAAACTTCATATCCATTTAATTATTATTCAAATAACTAATCATAAGATACTAATGAAATTTTACGAAGCACATAGCCACGTACCTTTAACGCTTTCCTTCCAACCGATTATCCATTCCTCCTTGATTACTTGACGATTCTCCCAATTTACCTATAGAGTTCAAATCGAATATATCGCTTAGAACTCATGTTTCAATATTTAACACTAAATGTGTCTATCTAATCAATTAAGCGATCCTTTCATATTTTTCAATATTTCAAGATCATTTAGACATTTTGTCGAACATCTTATGGGCGAGACTATTTTACTAACATTATCAAGTTCGTAGTTAATTATTTAACCATGCTAAATCCTCATTTTCATACACATATGTCTAGTATGTATAAACAACACCTAGAGTTGTATCACAACAATCGAATAAAACCAATTCATCATTATAATTCAAGTGTTCATTCATTTACTCATAAAACCCATATAGCACATATAAGATTAATCATCAATTCACTAAGTTATAACACTGATGTGGAATAAGTAGTTCAAATAAATAAACTAAAATAACCCTAAATTTAGACTCGTGTCAATTAGTAATTCTCGGTTTTGGTAATTCATTGATTGTTTAATATTAAAGTAAAAGACCTAATTATATTTGACTAGATGTATATGCATGCTTAACTTTGATTTATTATCGTTGAAACGTTCCTCGTGTGTCTTTGTGAATGTCTTTCATGTATAGATGCATGTTAGGTTACCTACTTTGTGTTTGTAACTAGTTTATGGTTTATGGTGCACGTATTCCATAGGAACGTTGTTTGATAATTTAGAGGAGTTTAGTGTTCTACCTATTCTTGAGACCGGGAGGAGATAGATAGTTAGGTTTGTCTTTGGTGCTAGGTATTTAGGTGCAGTGAGACCGGGAGGAGATCTGTCTAAGTGGCCTAGTATTATTTGTTTTCCTAAGTCTTGTCAAGTGTTTTTAGGTTACCCCGTACACTCTAGGGTGTATTGTGATTAGTGAGACCGAGAGGAGATCTAGTTTTTGGGTACTTTAGTATTGTTGGAGAGACCGGGAGGTGATCCAACCCATACTAGTGAGCTTTATTTGACCTTTAGGACCTTAGGAGAAGTTGATGAGACCGGGAGGAGATTCAACTTATCTTTAGTCTTAGAGTGTCGTATTATTAGAAGTTGGTTCCATCATAGTTACCATATCCGAGAGAAAACCGAGAGTCACAGATAGGATTCCAAACCTGGGTAGTACTTTCTCATCCTTGATTTCACCTTAGTAGCCTTCAGCGTGCGTCTAGGTAGTCTAGTTCGTCTTAGTTAATTTCTTTAGTTTAATTAGTTAACATCCCAAAACCAAATCAAAATCCAAATAAACCAGTTAAGTAATTAGTTGAGTCAGAGTCTAGTTTAGCGTCGCTAGTGTCTCGTGGGTTCGATACTCGGACTTCATTAGGCTTTACTACGTACGATAGGTACACTTGCCTGTCAGTGGTCTAGCATTTAGAGAGTCTTAGTTTATAAATTTAAAACTAGGGTGTCTAGATTAGGTTAGTAGTTTTTATATAGACCACATTCTGCACATCAAGTTTTTGGCGCCGCTGCCGGGGACACTTAGGCGTTGCGTTATTAGCTTTGACTGGTCTTATCTATTTAATTGGTCTTATTTGTAATTTGAGTCTTAGGGTTTGAGTCCTAGAGTTTGTATCTAGTAGTAGTGTGTCAAGTTTTTAATTTTGCAAATATTTTTTATTAGTTAGTTTTTTTTCTTTCCTTTCTCTACTTTGTGCTGCTTTTGCTACTCTCTTCATGGCAGGTTATCATAGCGAGTACCCTCCCTATGTTTGGGAGTTCGTGAATCATGTCAAATATTCGCTCAGATAACGTCAACAGCACAGGACAAAGGAGATCCGCGGTTTCCCGAAATGTTCACCATTCTTCAGCGAATGATCGAGACACTGAGTCAAATGATTAAGGAAAGCATAAATCAGCATGTGGATCTAAGGTGTCAACACTGTGGTGGACCACACTGGTTTGAAGGTTGTCCGATTTACATGAATCAAAAGAAAAATCAAAGTACAATACGGTCTACATGGTATGATTACTATGATAATGATATTGGCTTTGAGAGCTATGGGGGAGAAGAAGAAGTAGTAGAGACAAAAGAGGTTGAAGAAGAGCTTCCCGATGATCTAGAGTTGTTTGATATAGGACTGGAGACGACAACAGACGATTCAGTCCCACCTTCGGTTCAACAGGACGTGACGCCTAATTGGTATTCCACGCCATGGTATTATGGTCCTGAAACCATTGATGATGACTTCTGGAATGATGATGAGGGGGAAGATGTGAATGAGCCACTTGACAAGATGGAGAATGAGAGAGAGATGCATATACCATCTTGGGAGGAGGAGTTTGGTGATGAGTTGGTTGGTTTACCAACACTTGTAGAAGAAGAATTTGACCCTGTTGGTGATATTGTTTATTTAGAGACTTTACTTGTGGAGAAGCCAACAATGGAGATCAAACAAGCACCAAACGAAGAAGAAGATGAAGTGGCTGAGGAATTTGATGGCTGGCCCGTGGAAAGGTTAGAAGATACATCACCACCACAATTACTAACACGGGAGAAGGCGAGAAGAAGCTTGGATCAACACATTATGAGGGTTCATAGATGGTGCAAACGGAAGATTAAGGCAACACTAAAGTGCAGAGACAACCACCACCCTCACTATATGTCACGTATCAGGTTTGGTCCATGTAAATTTAAAGTTTGGTGGTCTGACCCGTTTGAATGTCCTAAAATATTTTCTAGTTTCATCGTTAACTTTTTAATAAATAATGATGAACAATTAGAATTTAACGGGTTAGACTGGGGTTGGATAAAGGAGAAGCCTCCTGATTGAGTTCAAGTGTGGGGAGGTTTTGTAGAGTTTGTATAGAGTTGTAGTTTTTTTAGTCAGTTTTTGTTTTGAGTCGGTACTGCTTTGGTTTTTGTTTGTTTTTGTCTATGCAGGTTTGAATTGTGCCACCCGTACTCAATCTCCATTCGGGTGTTTTTGGAGCTGCTTAGCAAATTTCAAGGCATTTTCTAAGCATGCCAGTCAGTGTCAGAGTCGATCGCGAATGAAATGCTATACGATCGAGTCGGATTGGACGAGAGTTTTGGAGCTTACGCGTCATAAAACCAGCTAAGTCTTTTCCGATTTGCCCTTTGTCTTTTAGTTCTTATTTATTTTTATACTTTTGAGTCGGTTTCCATCCTACATTGAGGGCAATGTAGAGTTTAAGTGTGGGGATGGGAAACTATCGTTTAGTGTCTAGTTAGTAGAGTCTTGAGTCAATAAAAATTGAAAAATCCAAAAAAATTGAAAAAAATTGAGAAGGTCTCTTGTTTTAGATGTTTGCAAAAATAAAAACGGAAAATGATAGAAAAATCAGTTTTTATTCGGGTTTCAAATAATAATAATATGAGAATTAATAAATTAAGCCCGTGTCTAATTTGGGATGTGTGAGTAGGCTCGGCCCGGTTTTAGGTTCCTTTGAGCTAAATATACCTAATTGTTGATTTACTAGTGGGTTCTCATCTAGGGAATATGAGAAATTGAAACCGCCAATAAGAGTATAAGGAATGCCGTTATAAGTTAAAACCGTTAGAATTTTTAATCATGAAAAAAAAATAGAAAAAATGAGCTAGAAACTGAATGAAAGTAGCGCAGACCTATGTAATCTTGGTTGGGGATAGCGACTCTACAGCCGGAATGCCTCTGGGATGTGTGAAATCGAACATGCAAATAAAAAGTACCGAAGCCTAAGTAATCCGAGTTGGGGATAGCGACTCTACAGCCGGAATGCCTCTGGGTTAGGGAAAGCAACGTCTACGCTCATTAAAAAAAAGGAAAAAAGAGAAGATTGAAAAGAAAGAAAAAATGATGAAAAAAAAATTTGATTTTAAATTCTCTTGGTTTTGATATAAGACGGTTGGGAATTTGTCCAGTGATCGTTCCTTTTGTTCTATAAGTTTGAGGCGTGATTAGGTGGACCGTAGCTTCTAGTGTGAGACCCTAGGTAAGTTGACTGAACTTGAATTAAATCTACATGATAAGGGCTTGGAACCGGGTTTGGGTTTAAGAGGATCAAAATACTTGCAATCGCGGTTAACACGGGTTTTAATTTTAATAAAGTAAACTAGCTTTCGTGCCCGAACATTAATTTGATTCTGATTCCGTTTGCATAAGTCTTTTTCAGGGACGAAAAAGGTTTAAGTGTGGGGATATTTGATGTGCTCTAAAATATACATATTTTGTATAAATATTTCCTACACTTTTGAGTAGTTTTTGGGTTGCTTTTATTTAATTATACCCATTCTTGGTTCATATATATATTTGGTGGGTTTTAAACAAAAACAACTTAAATGGTCTAATTAATTGAAGATAAAGAATAATCAAGAGATGTTAATGAGAATGATGGAACGATATGTGAAAGTTATTATTAGTATAAAAATTCATTTAGTTCATTTGGTCATGGAAATCAAGAAAACAAGGAATTTAGAAATTGAAAGAAATGCCTCTCGTGAGTTGCCATTTAATATTTCATAAATTTTACATTTATTGGTCATAAAGGCAGGAATTAATTTACTATCTTAACCCATTGTTTTGTTAGATTGTGTAGTCTATTCAACAATTAAAGATGATGGACTTGGACGGCTGGAATAAGAAGCAACTAGGCAGCGGAGAACAGTTCGGAAAAGTGCTTCATGTTCCGGTCGGTCTCGAGGATGATCTAGACCTATCTGTCACGCGTGTTGGGGTTCTTTCCGGCGAAGTTAAACGGATTTGCGATTGCATCAGTCTAAAATGGAAAGATAGGCGGTACAGGGTTTGGATCGAGGAGGAGCAGGAACAGTGGATACCGGATTGTCTGAGTAGGGCGAGCTTTCCGTCCTCGTCCTCCTCGGAACCAGTGTGGTGGCTGCTACTGTAAGTTTGGGATCTAAGCTGGGTATGGATACTCTTAATTGTGAGGAATTGGTGAGGAGGTCGATTTTGGGTAAAGGGTTGAACGCGGTTAATCAATGAACTATCTATCTTTAAATTTGAGAGGTCTTGGGGGGGACGATAAGGCTAGATGGGTTAAAGGTATCAAGGTGAAATTTGGGGTTTCTTTTATGGCTTTACAGGAATCTAAACTTGCTTCGGTGGATGTGTCGGTTTTGTACGGTATATGGGGAGGAAAGGGTTTCGAGTTCGATTGGGTAGGTTCGACGGGTCAATCCGGTGGCTTGATTTGTTTATGGGATCCGTCTTTGTTCGTTCATATGGACTCAGTTAAGGACAGGAACTTCTTGTTGTTAAGAGGTAAATTAAAAGGAAGTGGATTAAGGATGAACATTGTGAACGTCTACGCCCCGCAGGACATTCCGTCAAAGAAATCTTTGTGGGATCGGCTTGCTCAGGAGAGGAACAATCAAGATGGCTTCTGGGTTTTTCTAGGTGATTTTAACGCTGTCCAGTTTCCGGATGAGAGGCTGAATTCGATGTTCAAACCGGCTTGTGCGGCTAATTTTAACGCTTTTATTTTTTATTCTGGTCTTATGGAATATAATATGAAAGACAGGAAGTTTACCAGGTGGGCCGATAACGGTAGAAAACTTAGCAAGATCGACAAGTTCTTGGTTTGCTCGGGTTTTTTTAGTCAGTGGCCGGATGCTTGTCTGCGTGCTCTTCCGCACAACCTTTCTGATCATTGTCCGCTGATTCTGGTTACGAAAGAATCAAATTTTGGTCCTAAACCTTTTCGGGTGTACAACTCATGGCTGGGAAGGCCGGGGTATGAAGAAACGGTCAAAGCTGCGGCTCTGTCGTTTGTGGGTAACGGGCCAGCTGATTTAATGCTTTTGAAGAAATTAGAGTTTATCAGGGGCCGCCTTAAGGTTTGGCGTGATGATATGATCAAAAAAGAAAGAATAGATGAAGCTAATGCTAGAAGGGCGTTGGAGGAGATGGAATCTATTATGGAAGTTAGAGTTCTAGAGGAGGACGAGGAATGGGTATTCGCGGAAAATTCTAAGTTGATTAGAGAAATGGAAGAGAACAAGACGAAAGATCTTAGACAGAAGTCCCGGGTTAGGTGGGCGAAAGACGGGGACGAGAACTCCAGGTTCTTTCACTCCATGATTAATTGTAGAAAAGCATCTAATACGATTCACGGGCTGCACTTGAATGGATCCTGGTGTTCGAAACCATCTCTCATTAAGAAGCATATTTTCAATTTTTTTCGTGATAGATTCAAGGAAGAATTTCCCTGTCGGCCCAAGATTATCTGTGATAACATTAAAACTTTAAGTCCAGAAGAAGCGGCTGTTTTGATTAGTCCTTTCTCTGTGGCTGAGTTAAAAATTGCGGTTTCCGACTGCGGCGACGATCGGGCACCCGGACCAGATGGGTTTAATTTCAGGTTTTTTAAACACTTTTGGGAGCTGTTTGAAAACGACTTTCTTCAGATTCTGGAACATTTCTATAGCAGTGGCTCGGTGAGCAGGGGTTGTGCTTCTTCTTTTGTCGCCTTGATTCCTAAGAGTAAAGATCCGTTAAATCTGAACGAGTATAGACCGATCAGTTTGGTTGGTGCTATAAACAAGGTGATTTCTAAAGTTCTGGCGAACAGACTTAAAATGGTCTTGGGTTCGGTCATTTCGGACTCGCAGTCAGCCTTCTTGAAAGGTAAATATATTTTAGATGGTCCGCTAATTCTGAACGAGATCTCTAATTGGATAAAGAAGAGAAAAAAAAGTGCCTTTATTTTTAAATTGGACTTCGAAAAAGCCTACGATTGCGTTAATTGGGATTTTGTAATCACGTCAATGGAACAAATGGGGTTTCCGCAGCTGTGGTGTAAATGGGTCCTTGGGATCCTCTCCTCGGCCCGGGCAGCGGTTTTGGTGAACGGGGCTCCAACTTTTGATTTTGCTTGCCAGAGAGGTATGAGACAGGGGGACCCGTTGTCCCCTTTTTTATTCCTTATTGTGATGGAAATCCTTTCCTGCTGTTTTGTCAAGGCAACTAGTATTGGCGCTTTCTCGGGTATTCGGCTTCCTAATAACGGCCCGTTGGTCTCTCACCTTTTCTATGCTGACGACACGATTGTGATTGGAGAATGGGATAAGGAGAATGTGTCTAATGTGGTGAGGATTCTTAGGTGCTTCCAGGTGTGCTCGGGTTTAAAAATTAGTTTCGAAAAATCAACTCTCATGGGGTTGGGGGTGTCGGACGATGTTGTGGGCGATATGGCGGAAGGTATAGGGTGTAGAGCTGATCAGTTCCCGTTTAAATATCTTGGCATCTCGGTCGGAGTCAATATGAACAGAATTGCTAACTGGAGACCGGTGTTCGAAGTTTTTGAATCTAGGCTTTCCCTATGGAAGGCCTCGGTTTTATCCTTAGGCGGAAGAGTTACTCTCATTAAGGCCGTTCTTGAGAGTCTCCCGAGCTATTACTTTGCGCTTTATAAGGCTCCGGTTGGAGTTTTAGATAAGCTGGAATCTATTATTCGCAAGTTTTTATGGGGTGGGAATGATAACAGGAATAAAGTGCATTGGGTGGCCTGGGATCGGGTGGCTTCGCCAGTGGATTCGGGTGGGTTGGGCCTGAGGAAGTTAAGCTCAATTAATTTTGCGCTTCTCCTCAAGTGGATATGGAGGTTTAAATCGGAAAGGGACAGTCTTTGGGTGAAAGTTGTTTCGGCCCTGCACGAAAAGAAGTGTGCTTGGGATTTTGTGCCTTTGCGGGCCTCGTTGGGTGGGGTTTGGGGCAGCATAGTTAAATTGGCAGGTGCTCCCATTGTCGAGTCTGACAGAATGAAGGACCTCATGAAAGGGGTAGTGGGCGATGGTAAGGATATAAGATTTTGGCTGGATCCTTGGCTTCGTAATGAGCCGTTAAAATTGTGCTTTCCTAACCTCTTTCGGCTGGAGATGGAGAAGGATTGTAAGGTGTCGGATCGTATTGTGAGGGCAGTGTCTAACCCAGCTGCGTGCTGGAAATGGAGGCATGTTCCGGACAGTAACATCGAGATGGCTGAATGAGCTGCCTTGATTGGGTCTTTGGGTGACGTTTCATTGTCGGGAAGGAAGGATAGATGGGAATGGTTGGCCGATCCTGACGGGAGCTTTAGTGTTGGGTCGGTGAAGCGGTTGCTAGATAAAGGAAGAGACTTTAGCTCGAGATTCGTTTGGGAGTGGTGCAAATGGCTTCCTTTGAAGTGCAACATTTTTGCTTGGAGGGCCGAGCTAGATAGACTCCCAACCCGGGTGGAGCTTAGTAAGAGGAATGTCCAGGTGCCAGACTTAAGATGCCCGCTATGCTCTTCGGGTAACGAAACTGCGGACCACTTGTTCACCGGTTGTAGTTTCACATCAAGGATTTGGTCCAAACTGAGCAATTGGTGCGGCTCCCCGTATCCCATGGCTTTCTTGGTCAGAGATGTGGTGGACGATCACAATGTCGGCGGTTTCACAGGAAAGAAGAAAAAGGTGTTTCAGGGGCTGCTTATCATTGTTTGTTGGCAAGTGTGGAAGGCTAGAAATGATTTCATTTTTTCGGGCAAGACTCCGATCTCGGATGTGGTGTTTAGCGAGATTAGGTCTATCGGGTATTTGTGGTATAAGTATAGATCGAATGATAGAGAGTTGTCGTGGAACGATTGGTGTAAATTTGTAATTATGTAGGTTGTTTCTTGTGGCCCGGTTTTCGGGTTTCGGTGTGTTAATGAAGTTCTCCTTTCAAAAAAAAAAAAAAGGCAGCACCTCAAAATGGAGTTGGGCTTTTCAAGTTTCACGGACTCTCCACCTCGTGACCCGCATGAATTTTATTTTGTTTGATTGGCCCATATTCGAGGAATTTGTGTTTTAATTGAATGAGAATGAGAATGAGAATACTATTAATATAGAGGGCAAGTCGGCTGTATAGAGGGGAGGAAGGCATTCGAGTTAGGAGAGTTTGACGGCAGCAAGGTGACAACAGAAAGAAAAAAGGCTGCGATCAAGAATAAAGAGAAAGATTAGTTTGCGGGTTCAAGTCGTGATCAAGATTCAAGTCCGGTTTGCAATTTATTAGTATTCAATTTTGTTAAGACTTTGTATTTTCAGATTTGATACTATGAATTATTTATTATTTCACACTCGTTTCTTTTTCTTGACTATGATTCTTGGCTAGTTATTTTTCTACCCGGGTTTGTGATGATTATTCGTGTCAATTAGTAATTCTCGGTTTTGGTAATTCATTGATTGTTTAATATTAAAGTAAAAGACCTAATTATATTTGACTAGATGTATATGCATGCTTAACTTTGATTTATTATCGTTGAAACGTTCCTCGTGTGTCTTTGTGAATGTCTTTCATGTATAGATGCATGTTAGGTTACCTACTTTGTGTTTGTAACTAGTTTATGGTTTATGGTGCACGTATTCCATAGGAACGTTGTTTGATAATTTAGAGGAGTTTAGTGTTCTACCTATTCTTGAGACCGGGAGGAGATAGATAGTTAGGTTTGTCTTTGGTGCTAGGTATTTAGGTGCAGTGAGACCGGGAGGAGATCTGTCTAAGTGGCCTTGTATTATTTGTTTTCCTAAGTCTTGTCAAGTGTTTTTAGGTTACCCCGTACACTCTAGGGTGTATTGTGATTAGTGAGACCGAGAGGAGATCTAGTTTTTGGGTACTTTAGTATTGTTGGAGAGACCGGGAGGTGATCCAACCCATACTAGTGAGCTTTATTTGACCTTTAGGACCTTAGGAGAAGTTGATGAGACCGGGAGGAGATTCAACTTATCTTTAGTCTTAGAGTGTCGTATTATTAGAAGTTGGATCCATCATAGTTACCATATCCGAGAGAAAACCGAGAGTCACAGATAGGATTCCAAACCTGGGTAGTACTTTCTCATCCTTGATTTCACCTTAGTAGCCTTCAGCGTGCGTCTAGGTAGTCTAGTTCGTCTTAGTTAATTTCTTTAGTTTAATTAGTTAAAATCCCAAAACCAAATCAAAATCCAAATAAACCAGTTAAGTAATTAGTTGAGTCAGAGTCTAGTTTAGCGTCGCTAGTGTCTCGTGGGTTCGATACTCGGACTTCATTAGGCTTTACTACGTACGATAGGTACACTTGCCTGTCAGTGGTCTAGCATTTAGAGAGTCTTAGTTTATAAATTTAAAACTAGGGTGTCTAGATTAGGTTAGTAGTTTTTATATAGACCACATTCTGCACATCAAGTTTTTGGCGCCGCTGCCGGGGACACTTAGGCGTTGCGTTATTAGCTTTGACTGGTCTTATTTATTTAATTGGTCTTATTTGTAATTTGAGTCTTAGGGTTTGAGTCCTAGAGTTTGTGTCTAGTAGTAGTGTGTCAAGTTTTTAATTTTGCAAATATTTTTTATTAGTTAGTTTTTTTTCTTTCCTTTCTCTACTTTGTGCTGCTTTTGCTACTCTCTTCATGGCAGGTTATCATAGCGAGTACCCTCCCTATGTTTGGGAGTTCGTGGAATCATGTCAAATATTCGCTCAGATAACGTCAACAGCACAGGACAAAGGAGATCCGCGGTTTCCCGAAATGTTCACCATTCTTCAGCGAATGATCGAGACACTGAGTCAAATGATTAAGGAAAGCATAAATCAGCATGTGGATCTAAGGTGTCAACACTGTGGTGGACCACACTGGTTTGAAGGTTGTCCGATATACATGAATCAAAAGAAAAATCAAAGTACAATACGGTCTACATGGTATGATTACTATGATAATGATATTGGCTTTGAGAGCTATGGGGGAGAAGAAGAAGTAGTAGAGACAAAAGAGGTTGAAGAAGAGCTTCCCGGTGATCTAGAGTTGTTTGATATAGGACTGGAGACGACAACAGACGATTCAGTCCCACCTTCGGTTCAACAGGACGTGACGCCTAATTGGTATTCCACGCCATGGTATTATGGTCCTGAAACCATTGATGATGACTTCTGGAATGATGATGAGGGGGAAGATGTGAATGAGCCACTTGACAAGATGGAGAATGAGAGAGAGATGCATATACCATCTTGGGAGGAGGAGTTTGGTGATGAGTTGGTTGGTTTACCAACACTTGTAGAAGAAGAATTTGACCCTGTTGGTGATATTGTTTATTTAGAGACTTTACTTGTGGAGAAGCCAACAATGGAGATCAAACAAGCACCAAACGAAGAAGAAGATGAAGTGGCTGAGGAATTTGATGGCTGGCCCGTGGAAAGGTTAGAAGATACATCACCACCACAATTACTAACACGGGAGAAGGCGAGAAGAAGCTTGGATCAACACATTATGAGGGTTCATAGATGGTGCAAACGGAAGCTTAAGGCAACACTAAAGTGCAGAGACAACCACCACCCTCACTATATGTCACGTATCAGGTTTGGTCCATGTAAATTTAAAGTTTGGTGGTCTGACCCGTTTGAATGTCCTAAAATATTTTCTAGTTTCATCGTTAACTTTTTAATAAATAATGATGAACAATTAGAATTTAACGGGTTAGACTGGGGTTGGATAAAGGAGAAGCCTCCTGATTGAGTTCAAGTGTGGGGAGGTTTTGTAGAGTTTGTATAGAGTTGTAGTTTTTTTAGTCAGTTTTTGTTTTGAGTCGGTACTGCTTTGGTTTTTGTTTGTTTTTGTCTATGCAGGTTTGAATTGTGCCACCCGTACTCAATCTCCATTCGGGTGTTTTTGGAGCTGCTTAGCAAATTTCAAGGCATTTTCTAAGCATGCCAGTCAGTGTCAGAGTCGATCGCGAATGAAATGCTATACGATCGAGTCGGATTGGACGAGAGTTTTGGAGCTTACGCGTCATAAAACCAGCTAAGTCTTTTCCGATTTGCCCTTTGTCTTTTAGTTCTTATTTATTTTTATACTTTTGAGTCGGTTTCCATCCTACATTGAGGGCAATGTAGAGTTTAAGTGTGGGGATGGGAAACTATCGTTTAGTGTCTAGTTAGTAGAGTCTTGAGTCAATAAAAATTGAAAAATCCAAAAAAATTGAAAAAAATTGAGAAGGTCTCTTGTTTTAGATGTTTGCAAAAATAAAAACGGAAAATGATAGAAAAATCAGTTTTTATTCGGGTTTCAAATAATAATAATATGAGAATTAATAAATTAAGCCCGTGTCTAATTTGGGATGTGTGAGTAGGCTCGGCCCGGTTTTAGGTTCCTTTGAGCTAAATATACCTAATTGTTGATTTACTAGTGGGTTCTCATCTAGGGAATATGAGAAATTGAAACCGCCAATAAGAGTATAAGGAATGCCGTTATAAGTTAAAACCGTTAGAATTTTTAATCATGAAAAAAAAAATAGAAAAAATGAGCTAGAAACTGAATGAAAGTAGCGCAGACCTATGTAATCTTGGTTGGGGATAGCGACTCTACAGCCGGAATGCCTCTGGGATGTGTGAAATCGAACATGCAAATAAAAAGTACCGAAGCCTAAGTAATCCGAGTTGGGGATAGCGACTCTACAGCCGGAATGCCTCTGGGTTAGGGAAAGCAACGTCTACGCTCATTAAAAAAAAGGAAAAAAGAGAAGATTGAAAAGAAAGAAAAAATGATGAAAAAAAATTTGATTTTAAATTCTCTTGGTTTTGATATAAGACGGTTGGGAATTTGTCCAGTGATCGTTCCTTTTGTTCTATAAGTTTGAGGCGTGATTAGGTGGACCGTAGCTTCTAGTGTGAGACCCTAGGTAAGTTGACTGAACTTGAATTAAATCTACATGATAAGGGCTTGGAACCGGGTTTGGGTTTAAGAGGATCAAAATACTTGCAATCGCGGTTAACACGGGTTTTAATTTTAATAAAGGAAACTAGCTTTCGTGCCCGAACATTAATTTGATTCTGATTCCGTTTGCATAAGTCTTTTTCAGGGACGAAAAAGGTTTAAGTGTGGGGATATTTGATGTGCTCTAAAATATACATATTTTGTATAAATATTTCCTACACTTTTGAGTAGTTTTTGGGTTGCTTTTATTTAATTATACCCATTCTTGGTTCATATATATATTTGGTGGGTTTTAAACAAAAACAACTTAAATGGTCTAATTAATTGAAGATAAAGAATAATCAAGAGATGTTAATGAGAATGATGGAACGATATGTGAAAGTTATTATTAGTATAAAAATTCATTTAGTTCATTTGGTCATGGAAATCAAGAAAACAAGGAATTTAGAAATTGAAAGAAATGCCTCTCGTGAGTTGCCATTTAATATTTCATAAATTTTACATTTATTGGTCATAAAGGCAGGAATTAATTTACTATCTTAACCCATTGTTTTGTTAGATTGTGTAGTCTATTCAACAATTAAAGATGATGGACTTGGACGGCTGGAATAAGAAGCAACTAGGCAGCACCTCAAAATGGAGTTGGGCTTTTCAAGTTTCACGGACTCTCCACCTCGTGACCCGCATGAATTTTATTTTGTTTGATTGGCCCATATTCGAGGAATTTGTGTTTTAATTGAATGAGAATGAGAATGAGAATACTATTAATATAGAGGGCAAGTCGGCTGTATAGAGGGGAGGAAGGCATTCGAGTTAGGAGAGTTTGACGGCAGCAAGGTGACAACAGAAAGAAAAAAGGCTGCGATCAAGAATAAAGAGAAAGATTAGTTTGCGGGTTCAAGTCGTGATCAAGATTCAAGTCCGGTTTGCAATTTATTAGTATTCAATTTTGTTAAGACTTTGTATTTTCAGATTTGATACTATGAATTATTTATTATTTCACACTCGTTTCTTTTTCTTGACTATGATTCTTGGCTAGTTATTTTCTACCCGGGTTTGTGATGATTATTCGTGTCAATTAGTAATTCTCGGTTTTGGTAATTCATTGATTGTTTAATATTAAAGTAAAAGACCTAATTATATTTGACTAGATGTATATGCATGCTTAACTTTGATTTATTATCGTTGAAACGTTCCTCGTGTGTCTTTGTGAATGTCTTTCATGTATAGATGCATGTTAGGTTACCTACTTTGTGTTTGTAACTAGTTTATGGTTTATGGTGCACGTATTCCATAGGAACGTTGTTTGATAATTTAGAGGAGTTTAGTGTTCTACCTATTCTTGAGACCGGGAGGAGATAGATAGTTAGGTTTGTCTTTGGTGCTAGGTATTTAGGTGCAGTGAGACCGGGAGGAGATCTGTCTAAGTGGCCTTGTATTATTTGTTTTCCTAAGTCTTGTCAAGTGTTTTTAGGTTACCCCGTACACTCTAGGGTGTATTGTGATTAGTGAGACCGAGAGGAGATCTAGTTTTTGGGTACTTTAGTATTGTTGGAGAGACCGGGAGGTGATCCAACCCATACTAGTGAGCTTTATTTGACCTTTAGGACCTTAGGAGAAGTTGATGAGACCGGGAGGAGATTCAACTTATCTTTAGTCTTAGAGTGTCGTATTATTAGAAGTTGGATCCATCATAGTTACCATATCCGAGAGAAAACCGAGAGTCACAGATAGGATTCCAAACCTGGGTAGTACTTTCTCATCCTTGATTTCACCTTAGTAGCCTTCAGCGTGCGTCTAGGTAGTCTAGTTCGTCTTAGTTAATTTCTTTAGTTTAATTAGTTAAAATCCCAAAACCAAATCAAAATCCAAATAAACCAGTTAAGTAATTAGTTGAGTCAGAGTCTAGTTTAGCGTCGCTAGTGTCTCGTGGGTTCGATACTCGGACTTCATTAGGCTTTACTACGTACGATAGGTACACTTGCCTGTCAGTGGTCTAGCATTTAGAGAGTCTTAGTTTATAAATTTAAAACTAGGGTGTCTAGATTAGGTTAGTAGTTTTTATATAGACCACATTCTGCACATCAAGTTTTTGGCGCCGCTGCCGGGGACACTTAGGCGTTGCGTTATTAGCTTTGACTGGTCTTATTTATTTAATTGGTCTTATTTGTAATTTGAGTCTTAGGGTTTGAGTCCTAGAGTTTGTGTCTAGTAGTAGTGTGTCAAGTTTTTAATTTTGCAAATATTTTTTATTAGTTAGTTTTTTTTCTTTCCTTTCTCTACTTTGTGCTGCTTTTGCTACTCTCTTCATGGCAGGTTATCATAGCGAGTACCCTCCCTATGTTTGGGAGTTCGTGGAATCATGTCAAATATTCGCTCAGATAACGTCAACAGCACAGGACAAAGGAGATCCGCGGTTTCCCGAAATGTTCACCATTCTTCAGCGAATGATCGAGACACTGAGTCAAATGATTAAGGAAAGCATAAATCAGCATGTGGATCTAAGGTGTCAACACTGTGGTGGACCACACTGGTTTGAAGGTTGTCCGATTTACATGAATCAAAAGAAAAATCAAAGTACAATACGGTCTACATGGTATGATTACTATGATAATGATATTGGCTTTGAGAGCTATGGGGGAGAAGAAGAAGTAGTAGAGACAAAAGAGGTTGAAGAAGAGCTTCCCGGTGATCTAGAGTTGTTTGATATAGGACTGGAGACGACAACAGACGATTCAGTCCCACCTTCGGTTCAACAGGACGTGACGCCTAATTGGTATTCCACGCCATGGTATTATGGTCCTGAAACCATTGATGATGACTTCTGGAATGATGATGAGGGGGAAGATGTGAATGAGCCACTTGACAAGATGGAGAATGAGAGAGAGATGCATATACCATCTTGGGAGGAGGAGTTTGGTGATGAGTTGGTTGGTTTACCAACACTTGTAGAAGAAGAATTTGACCCTGTTGGTGATATTGTTTATTTAGAGACTTTACTTGTGGAGAAGCCAACAATGGAGATCAAACAAGCACCAAACGAAGAAGAAGATGAAGTGGCTGAGGAATTTGATGGCTGGCCCGTGGAAAGGTTAGAAGATACATCACCACCACAATTACTAACACGGGAGAAGGCGAGAAGAAGCTTGGATCAACACATTATGAGGGTTCATAGATGGTGCAAACGGAAGCTTAAGGCAACACTAAAGTGCAGAGACAACCACCACCCTCACTATATGTCACGTATCAGGTTTGGTCCATGTAAATTTAAAGTTTGGTGGTCTGACCCGTTTGAATGTCCTAAAATATTTTCTAGTTTCATCGTTAACTTTTTAATAAATAATGATGAACAATTAGAATTTAACGGGTTAGACTGGGGTTGGATAAAGGAGAAGCCTCCTGATTGAGTTCAAGTGTGGGGAGGTTTTGTAGAGTTTGTATAGAGTTGTAGTTTTTTTAGTCAGTTTTTGTTTTGAGTCGGTACTGCTTTGGTTTTTGTTTGTTTTTGTCTATGCAGGTTTGAATTGTGCCACCCGTACTCAATCTCCATTCGGGTGTTTTTGGAGCTGCTTAGCAAATTTCAAGGCATTTTCTAAGCATGCCAGTCAGTGTCAGAGTCGATCGCGAATGAAATGCTATACGATCGAGTCGGATTGGACGAGAGTTTTGGAGCTTACGCGTCATAAAACCAGCTAAGTCTTTTCCGATTTGCCCTTTGTCTTTTAGTTCTTATTTATTTTTATACTTTTGAGTCGGTTTCCATCCTACATTGAGGGCAATGTAGAGTTTAAGTGTGGGGATGGGAAACTATCGTTTAGTGTCTAGTTAGTAGAGTCTTGAGTCAATAAAAATTGAAAAATCCAAAAAAATTGAAAAAAATTGAGAAGGTCTCTTGTTTTAGATGTTTGCAAAAATAAAAACGGAAAATGATAGAAAAATCAGTTTTTATTCGGGTTTCAAATAATAATAATATGAGAATTAATAAATTAAGCCCGTGTCTAATTTGGGATGTGTGAGTAGGCTCGGCCCGGTTTTAGGTTCCTTTGAGCTAAATATACCTAATTGTTGATTTACTAGTGGGTTCTCATCTAGGGAATATGAGAAATTGAAACCGCCAATAAGAGTATAAGGAATGCCGTTATAAGTTAAAACCGTTAGAATTTTTAATCATGAAAAAAAAAATAGAAAAAATGAGCTAGAAACTGAATGAAAGTAGCGCAGACCTATGTAATCTTGGTTGGGGATAGCGACTCTACAGCCGGAATGCCTCTGGGATGTGTGAAATCGAACATGCAAATAAAAAGTACCGAAGCCTAAGTAATCCGAGTTGGGGATAGCGACTCTACAGCCGGAATGCCTCTGGGTTAGGGAAAGCAACGTCTACGCTCATTAAAAAAAGGAAAAAAGAGAAGATTGAAAAGAAAGAAAAAATGATGAAAAAAAATTTGATTTTAAATTCTCTTGGTTTTGATATAAGACGGTTGGGAATTTGTCCAGTGATCGTTCCTTTTGTTCTATAAGTTTGAGGCGTGATTAGGTGGACCGTAGCTTCTAGTGTGAGACCCTAGGTAAGTTGACTGAACTTGAATTAAATCTACATGATAAGGGCTTGGAACCGGGTTTGGGTTTAAGAGGATCAAAATACTTGCAATCGCGGTTAACACGGGTTTTAATTTTAATAAAGTAAACTAGCTTTCGTGCCCGAACATTAATTTGATTCTGATTCCGTTTGCATAAGTCTTTTTCAGGGACGAAAAAGGTTTAAGTGTGGGGATATTTGATGTGCTCTAAAATATACATATTTTGTATAAATATTTCCTACACTTTTGAGTAGTTTTTGGGTTGCTTTTATTTAATTATACCCATTCTTGGTTCATATATATATTTGGTGGGTTTTAAACAAAAACAAGTTAAATGGTCTAATTAATTGAAGATAAAGAATAATCAAGAGATGTTAATGAGAATGATGGAACGATATGTGAAAGTTATTATTAGTATAAAAATTCATTTAGTTCATTTGGTCATGGAAATCAAGAAAACAAGGAATTTAGAAATTGAAAGAAATGCCTCTCGTGAGTTGCCATTTAATATTTCATAAATTTTACATTTATTGGTCATAAAGGCAGGAATTAATTTACTATCTTAACCCATTGTTTTGTTAGATTGTGTAGTCTATTCAACAATTAAAGATGATGGACTTGGACGGCTGGAATAAGAAGCAACTAGGCAGCACCTCAAAATGGAGTTGGGCTTTTCAAGTTTCACGGACTCTCCACCTCGTGACCCGCATGAATTTTATTTTGTTTGATTGGCCCATATTCGAGGAATTTGTGTTTTAATTGAATGAGAATGAGAATGAGAATACTATTAATATAGAGGGCAAGTCGGCTGTATAGAGGGGAGGAAGGCATTCGAGTTAGGAGAGTTTGACGGCAGCAAGGTGACAACAGAAAGAAAAAAGGTTGCGATTAAGAATAAAGAGAAAGATTAGTTTGCGGGTTCAAGTCGTGATCAAGATTCAAGTCCGGTTTGCAATTTATTAGTATTCAGTTTTGTTAAGACTTTGTGTTTTCAGATTTGATACTATGAATTATTTATTATTTGACACTCGTTTCTTTTTCTTGACTATGATTCTTGGCTAGTTATTTTTCTACCCGGGTTTGTGATGATTATTCGTGTCAATTAGTAATTCTCGGTTTTGGTAATTCATTGATTGTTTAATATTAAAGTAAAAGACCTAATTATATTTGACTAGATGTATATGCATGCTTAACTTTGATTTATTATCGTTGAAACGTTCCTCGTGTGTCTTTGTGAATGTCTTTCATGTATAGATGCATGTTAGGTTACCTACTTTGTGTTTGTAACTAGTTTATGGTTTATGGTGCACGTATTCCATAGGAACGTTGTTTGATAATTTAGAGGAGTTTAGTGTTCTACCTATTCTTGAGACCGGGAGGAGATAGATAGTTAGGTTTGTCTTTGGTGCTAGGTATTTAGGTGCAGTGAGACCGGGAGGAGATCTGTCTAAGTGGCCTAGTATTATTTGTTTTCCTAAGTCTTGTCAAGTGTTTTTAGGTTACCCCGTACACTCTAGGGTGTATTGTGATTAGTGAGACCGAGAGGAGATCTAGTTTTTGGGTACTTTAGTATTGTTGGAGAGACCGGGAGGTGATCCAACCCATACTATGGATTCACACATTTGTTGCAACTCCCTAAGTTTTTCCTCCCGCTCCTCCAGCTTAACTTGTTTGGCCTGGGTTTTGGCATTAGACGCCTCTAACTCCAGGGTCAAATTTTGGTACCTCTCCTGCACCTGATAAACAAAATTGGTGTCAATACGGAACTTTTCCACCTCAGCAGATAACTCAATCTCACCTTTCGAGCCTCATTGACGGCTTTACGCTCCAGCTCCTCTTGCAGAGCCTTAGCATGCGAAAGGATGCGATCTTTTTCCGCTATATCGCGGGCCCATATTACCCTTTCCTCAGCTAGATTGGCCGTTACTCGCTTTAGATCATCCTCGGCCTTATTCTTTTCGGACACAAACCGGCTCTCCCTGAGACTAGTAGCCTGGAGCTGGCTTTCCAAACGATACTTCTCATCCATAAGCTCTTGAATGGTCATCCGCGCCTGGTGTAGCTCACTATTATCATGTATCCACCGGCGCCGGATCTCAGCCAACCTTCTTGGACCACTGATAGCATCCACCATTGTGGTATTCATCAATTGCTCGTTGTCTAACCCTTCCACATAGGCAGATTCAGCAGGAGGATAAGCCCGTTCAACCAAGTGATGCACCACCGGGGGAAATACCAGCCTAGATGATTCAGCTATTTTCCACTTGGGTTGGTAACGTTTATCCTGGGCATATGGATCCCAACATACAGTGGGAAGGTACAGATCATTAAACAAACGGGTCCCATCCTCAGCAAAATTACCACTAGTGTAAGACCCTTATATTCAATGAGTATTTCATATAATATTTCATGTTGTTTTAAACGTCATTTATCATAACCAGTTATGATACAACGTTTCTATAGATTTCAACCCGTCAAAATATGTTTACTAAGGTTACAAACCATACGTTTTAACTACACTTACTTAACTTGCCAAAATAATTACGCTATATTTACAAAGGTTTGATAAAACATAACTAAGGTGTTTAGTTATAAAAGACATAATTTCTTTACGGAAGCTTCTTGTGTGAGTGTGTTCAGTTCTTTCGATAGCTTGATCGTCATCCGCTGTTTTATAATAGTTACCTATAGTTAAAGCACCAAAATTATTAGTTATGATAGTTAAGACTTGCTTATATGTGTTAACAAGACTAAACAAATCAACAGCAATAAAAATCGCAGTTAATTGAGTTATCGCGCGTCGCGACCGGGGGAGCCAAAGCTCTCGCGGGCCGCGAGCTTGGTCGCGTGATGCGACATGTACTCTAGATCGCCATCGCGTGTCGCGACGGTACACTTTCGACAAAAAGATTGGTATTAAGATTTGAAATTTTCCTAGCAACACTTATTTTTACGAAAATGACTATAACTCATTCGTTATTGATCCAATTTACGTCACGTTTCTTCCTACGTGATCGTAATTCAATCCCCTATAATAAAAATCAAAACCCAACATTTTATTTCACAAAATTCTTAAATTTTAGCTATCGGCTTATAATAATTTTAATTTATTTTGACCTGTTTAATTTTTAAACATCACTATGGGCCCAAATAGTTTTCATTTTTACACTAGCCTTACAAAATGAGTATTTCCTATTCGTAAGGCGTTAATCATAACTTTATATGTCCGTTATGAATTAATTGCGATACTTGTTCGACCATTCGACTACAACTAGTCGAACCTTCATTTCATAAGTTCCGTTCTATAAAATATTGACTATAGAACTGCATTTCCTATTCTCAGACAATGCATTTTATGTCTTTCCACCCATAACCGGGTATAATTTCGGGGTCATTTAGTATGAAACCTTTCCGGTTTGCATCACGACTTACAACTGACCAATTCGGTCTTTTTAACGAGATTCATCGCTTTCACACAACCAAAATATTATAACTTTAGTTATTTTGGTCGGTTAATACATACGGAATCCTCCGTTTTAGTAATATCCAAACTTCATATCCATTTAATTATTATTCAAATAACTAATCATAAGATACTAATGAAATTTTACGAAGCACATAGCCACGTACCTTTAACGCTTTCCTTCCAACCGATTATCCATTCCTCCTTGATTACTTGACGATTCTCCCAATTTACCTATAGAGTTCAAATCGAATATATCGCTTAGAACTCATGTTTCAATATTTAACACTAAATGTGTCTATCTAATCAATTAAGCGATCCTTTCATATTTTTCAATATTTCAAGATCATTTAGACATTTTGTCGAACATCTTATGGGCGAGACTATTTTACTAACATTATCAAGTTCGTAGTTAATTATTTAACCATGCTAAATCCTCATTTTCATACACATATGTCTAGTATGTATAAACAACACCTAGAGTTGTATCACAACAATCGAATAAAACCAATTCATCATTATAATTCAAGTGTTCATTCATTTACTCATAAAACCCATATAGCACATATAGGATTAATCATCAATTCACTAAGTTATAACACTGATGTGGAATAAGTAGTTCAAATAAATAAACTAAAATAACCCTAAATTTAGACTCAGGTAATAATAATCTAGACTATCTAACTTGACTAAACTACTCACGGGCAAGTGAACCGGTCGACTCTCGCAAAGAAAAGCAAGTCCGAATGTCGAACCCACAAGGACTCTAATTAATCACGTTAAAGACTTTATTTAGACTAGACACTGACACGACTTAATTATTGTTGTGTTTTAAGGGGGGGGGGGTTACTAAAATCCTAAAATAAAATTAGACTATGAAACGAACAAGAACTAAGGTTTAATTCAAATGAGATTGACGACTACCTAGGCTTGAATCCAGTTTAACTAAGAATGGACTTCTAACGGTACTATTGTGGTATGGAATCGGGTTCATAAAGTATTAAACCCTAAGGTATTTCAAGCTAAGAATTCCCGACCCTTCTCAGGAAGAAACCTAGGAAACCCTACAAGGCTGTTGTGAACACCGATTATTATATTTCCTCTCAGTCCTCTAATGACTCTAAAAGTGCCCTAATACGACTATCTACCTCTCAGCGTAACAATCTAAGGCAATTCTTGATTCTAACTTGGTTTAATAGACACAGATGCGATTAGGGAACTAATATTGACTTCTCTCAAAACCTATCTTAGCTAAATATTGCACCGAGACCTACTAACTAACTCGAGCCTCTCAGCGACAAGTTAAGCAGAATACCTAATTCTAATTGAATTTTAATTACTGTTTCTAAGGCTATCGGCCGATTTACCCAAAGATCACCCGAACCCGCAAAAATACGAATAATCAACATAAATTTATTATGTGAAAGACATTCAACAAAACTTATGTGAAACAGCAAATAATCAACAATCAAGATTAAATACGCACACGCACCAAATCAGATGTTCTAGAATTATTTACTTTCAAAGATCAATCCATAACAAACAATAAAAACCGTTAAAATATCCAAACTTCATTAAACTATCTTCTAGCCTAGGTAGTAATGAAGGTTTAGCCTGAAAACATAGTATTCAAAATCAAAACACAAGTTTCAAAACAAGAATTCATCGCAAAAGTATCGAAACAAGAAAATAATGAAAACCGGGTGATAAGACCCGAAAAATCTTCTTTCCTATGCTTCGTGCTTCAACCGAATGATTCCCGCAAGCCAAAGCACTCCGAAAAGCTCGAAATATGCTCTGAAAATCGCCTATGGTTTCTTGAGTTCGTAAATTGTTATTAATGATGATTAACTTGGTTTTTATACCAAAACCCTAATTTCTAACGAATTAAACTTGTCAGATAACCCAGACGCGTCGCGCGCCGGGAGAGACCAATCTTGGTGGCGCGATGCCACCATGCAAAAGTTCCACAATTCTTTGTTATTTCTTGGCGCTACGCGACGAACTTCCAGAATAGCCGTGGCGCGACGCCACGGACGTTTTTTCACAGAATGTGTTGGTGCATACATCTGTCGACTTCGTCTAGTATCGAGTCTTAGACTAGATTGTATAGATCAGGGCACGTTTTACGAGAAAATAGGAAGGTTTAGATTGTTAATTGTTGATTTCGCTCCAAATGCACTAATAGGTGATTCTGCCCGGAATCAGAAGTTGCTGATTCCGCTCCAACAGTCATGGTGTTATTTTGGGCGAAATCAGAACCCTATATATAGGGCTCTCAGGAGCGAAATCAGTAATATAGTCCTTGTATTCCATGCCGAAGTGCTGCCGGTGTGAGGTTTGAATGTAATCGCTGTCAGATCAATACAATCAGTGACTTTAGTGAAGTGCAAGCTGTTTCTACCTTTGTTTCTTGTTTTCCGCACCTGAAACAGAGTAAAACTCCTCTGAACGACTCATTCGGGTCAGTCGCACGATCCTACAATTGGTATCAGAGCCAGTTGGAGGAGTTCAGCAGTTTACAGCCGAATTTCATTGAAATTTCTAGCTTCTACACCTTCTTTCATCATTTCAGAAACTTTTAATGGTCAAAACCAGATCAAATTTTCACAGACTGTATAAAATTGGACATAGACAAACCCTTGAAAGTTTCATAGCTAAATTCGGACTAAAAATGGACCAAAATGGACTCCGAGTTGATTCCGCTTGAACTGACCATTCCTGATTTCGCTCGAGATAAGGGTTTGATTTCGCTCCAGGAGACAGTTTTTGTCTGATTTCGCTCCAAAACTTCTTTCTGATTCCGCTCCAGGCTGATTAATTTCAGATTTCGCTCCAAAATGCATGCTGATTTTGCTCCAGGGATACATTAAGTCTGATTTCACTCCAAACTGCCTTTGTTGATTCCGCTCCAAACAAAAAGTTTCTGATTTCACTCCAGTGTTCATTGAGATTTCGCTACAAACTTCACTTAGGTGATTTCGCTCGAGACTGCAATTTGGGATTTCGCTCGAAACTGTTATTTGTTAATTCCATTCGAAAGCTGTTTTTTTTTTGAAAATGTGATACGTAATCATGAGTGAAGAGTTTTACAACGCGTTCACTTCATCCCCGACTACTCCGGCTTCCATTGCTCAGAATATGAACTTGGAAAACGAGACCGGAACGTTACAAAAACCCCCGAAGCTGATGAGTATCGAAGAGTACTACGGGTGGAAAGACAGATTCGAAAATTGGGTTCAGGCAAATCATCTTAGGTCTTGGGAGTGTATTTTAAAGAAATATGTGTTACCACGCACAAATTTGCAGGTTATCAAAGAGCTATCAGAGTTTAATGATCAAGAACGGATTATGTACAAAGCCGAGAAAATGATGATCAGTTTGCTTCAACAAGCCATTAAAGAAGACATCTTCATATTGCTTCAGCACGACAAAACTTCAAAATCGATTTGGGATGCGCTTAAAGTCAAATTTGAGGGTAGTGAGAACATGATTAAGAGCAAGAAGGCGTTGCTCAAGAAAGAGTTTGATCTATTCAGTAGTTTACCGGGAGAAGATACGAAGAAGCTGACTGAGCGATATTGCCACTTAGTACGATCCATGTCAATGCTGAGTATTACAAAAGATCGTGAAGAGTGGGTAGACAAGTTAGCTGACGCGTTACCGCAGAAAGAGTGGGGGACCTACTTGATGATTCTGAAAAATACCGGTGTTTATGATGGATTGACTATTTCTCAGTTCATCGAGAAGATTGAAAGTCAGGATTTGGAACAGCAAAAGATTGCGAGGATGAACAGTCCAAGTGGTCAACAGGATGTAAATATGTATTACAAAGGCAGTGTTCCAGAAGTTGAAAGAAGTCCGAAAATCCAGACTGCATTTAGTGCAGGGGATTCAACAGAAAAGGTTGATCAGAATTCAAACAAAAGCAGCGGTGGTTTCTCTTCATATCCGAGTGTTAATCCCAAGAGTTTATCAGAAAGTTTTCAGAGTCAAAGCTCAAAAACAGGAAATGGTTGTGTGATTCAATGCAACATCGCTCTAAATCTTCCTGATAGTCAAAGTTTTTCAGAAGAAGTCGCGAAAGATCACATGGCTTTACTTGGTTCTGTGTTACGCTCGTATGAAGGTCTAGTGGCTGGGAGGATTGGAAATCCTATGCTCACAAAGGAGGATTACGATCTGATAGACGCCGAAGAGATGGAACTAATGGATATCAGATGGACGATCTGTTTTATCTGATGAAAACTCAGAAAGTGCTGATGAAAGTTCACAGAGTTCAGATGAGAGTGTACAAAGTGATGATAGTTCAGAAAAAGAAATTGTTTTTGATAAAACTCCATCCGATACTGGTTCATCGGATGATAGTTTTGAAAAATCTGTAGAGTTTGATCAGTCACCAACTGATGATAGTAGTGATGATGAGGAAGAGAAACACATTAACATTGCAAAATCTCATCTGTCTCCTGAAAGTTTTCATTTCTATTTTGCAGAACGCTTGGAAAAACTAAAGGAGAAACGAGCTGCAAAAGAACAACAAGAAATGAAGACTGAAAGTGTTGTTCAAAATGAGAATGCTGAATGTATTGCTGAGAAGATGGTTGAGACTAAGCAAATGGAAAAAGAAGAAAAGGTGACTGAAGCTGAGAAAGTGATCGAAGTAGAGAAAACAATCGAAGTTGAAAAGATTGTTGAAGTTATCTAGCCTTGCACAAAGTGTTTGGAATCTTGCAAGGAATGTGCAGTTAATGATGAGATGATAGCTGAATATGAAAAGAAGAAGGAGCAGTTGCTGTTCAATCTAAATTACGTGAAGGAATCATATGATGTTTTGAACAAAACAGTGACTGGTCTTCAAAAGACAAACTCTGAGAGAGAGAATGCTTTGACAATGATGAATGCTGTGATGATGTCGAAGCAGAAAGCTATCAACTTCTACATCGAAGAAAGTGCTAAGTGGAAACAAGAATTGGAAACCGAGAAAATCGAGAATGAGAGAATCAGAAGATTATTGCAGAGTTATTCTAGTTCTGATTATCTTATTGATCAAATTTATCCAACTGTTGTAGGTTTCGAAGCGTTCAAAGATGAAGAGTCAAAGAAGAAAGATAGTGGTAAGAAACCGACTGTTAGCTATAACAAGTGTCTGCCTCCGATCTGGGAAGGGTATTCTCCTAGAAAACCAAACGAGGAGCAACTTGAAAAGGCAGTCAATATAAAGCTAAAAACCGATACTACTGATGAATTACCAGAAAACATTGACGTCACGTTCACCTCGTCTGACACTGATCGTGAGTCTGAGTTAATCAAAAAGGCGGTCGATCAGGTGTTAGATACTGATGAGGAGTCTGAGTCAAAGTCTGAATCTGGAGGGTCAAGTTCGTCAGTCAATGGTCCAAAGTCGTCGGTCAAAAAGGCTTATAGTAAAGAGTTTTTGCTATCCAAATCGAATTTGAATGATGAAACATTCGAAGTAGTTTATACTTTGAATGATTCTGACAAATTATATTACAACAAAGAGTTTCCTATAATGAGTGTTAAAACGGAATTGATTAACAAGACTTTCAAACTAATAGAAATTAATATTCCAGAATTGAAAGTTTTGAAAAATCTTGAAAAACCTAAAAAATACACTTCAAGAGTTCAACAACGTTTAAACAAGAAAAAGGGTTACAATTTTGGTCCTGGTTTTCAAAAGTGTAGGATCGTATGCTGACCCGAACGAGTCGTTCAGAGGTTATCTCTTGTGTTTCAGATGCGGAATAATAAGAAATACAAGTAGAAGTAGCTTGTTATTCTTTCTAACTACTTGTTTTATTGATTTGCAACGTTTTACAGCTCGATCGTCACACCGGCAGAGCTTCGGCGTGGAACTCAACAATGACTACTGAGGATCGCCCTAAAGACCTCTATATATAGGCTATTGGAACCGCTTATGTGACCTATGTCCATAAGAGCGAACCAAACATGTCCATATAAGCGGTCCATATTTGACAAATAAGCGGTCCAAGTACTCTATGACCCTATGAGCGATCCTAGGCTATAAACCCTATACAGACTCTTGTTTTCTCGTATTTCGTGCCCTATGCTATACAATATGATATAAGACCTGATCCTAGACACCTAGACGCAATCAACAGATGCAATGCACTAACAGACTCCCCCCCAGATGTTGATGGAGTCGCCAACACACCTTGACTGCAAAACTGTGTCTTCACATCTTCAGTCTAGATCAGTCTCTGGGCTTTCTCTTTCTTTATATCTTCAGACTCCCCCTCTCGATTTACTGGCATTCTTTTGTTCTTCAGTAATATCTTCAGGATCTTTGTCTGATCTTCACAGGTTTTCAGAATCAATCTACCTGGCTCTAACGAAAGTCTTCAGGAATTGATTTTCAGGATCGAAAATTGACTCTCTTCTAGCAGAGATCTTCAGAATATCGAAACCTGGTTACCTGCACAGTCTCAACCCAGACATAAATTTTCTAATTTTATCATATATCAAATACCTGTGCACCAACACATGACTCTCATAATCACTAAAACAATCATATAATTGCAACATCTCAGGCTCTCTCTCAAATATCTATGATGAACCACTTGAAGAAGGTTAGATTAACGAAAACAGTTAGATTTACACAAACACTCCCCCTCAAATGCTTCTCATCATGTTTAGCACTCGGAATTTTGAAAATTAGTTTTCCAACGTCAGCTGTCGAAAATCTTTTTGACATTTTCAAAATTTAGCTAAAACACACTAAAATCTTTTTGAATTTTTTAGAGATATTTCCTGACACCATTTGTAAACAAAAACATATGGAAATATAATATTTACAAACAATATTTTTGTGAGTTTGTGCAAGAGAATCATATCAGTTTTTGAGACTGATCACAAGCACCGTTAAACTTGATTTCATTTTAAGTTTTAAACAATTTACCTAGATTGTCAGTATGTTTGTCCTCTTAAATTCTCAACACAAAGTTCAATTGACTCGAGATACGATATTAATGTTTTAGAGACTTAAACTTAATTGTGTATCACTCCACTTGAATATACTCCTGTATCCAGATCCCAAATATTCAGTCTTACAGGTGAGTATACCACAGCTGATATCTGTAAAGGGGTTATGTGCGAGGGCCGTGAGAGCTCATGTCGATACTTCCGTATACGCAGAGAGATGACGGCTTCGACTTTTGGTGGGTCCCCTTTAGAGGATCTTTTTTTTACAACAGCAATGACTATCAATTTTATTGTTTAATCAGATTGCTGAGGGCGGCGCTTTTTCAAGCATTTGCAGAAAGTATTATCCAGGGACTAGGTCAGTACTTCCATACAGCAGAAGTCCTGGGATAATACCCCAGATATCACTGAGCATAAAGACCTAGTATCTCAGAATATGGGACCTTTCAAACAAGATTTCGGGGGTTACCCATATATTCAAGAATAGTTACCCACGAATCAAGCAAGTTTGAATTTAGGTTTATATCTCGTTTCAATTTACTAAATGTGCGAAAATCTACTGACACATCCATAGTAAGATTGTTTATCGCTTTTTTTAAATTTACATTTCTTTAGCGTGTTGTGATAGTCCACTGATGTACTATCATTTCCTCTTTTTAGCACGAAACTCAGTTTTGAATTTTATCATGTTTTTAGCTTTTTCAAATTTTCAAATGTTTTTGGATTTTCTGAAATTTCTTACTCCCCCTAAAATGCAAACACATTTCAAAGGAAATTTGAAAAAATAAAAAAACTCTGACCCAATATAATCATGAAAAGTGAAACAAACTGTACAGAAACTTGACAACTGACATCGAATCACATCAAATCGCCATTCACTTGGCATAAACAAACCATTTTCTCATTTAGATTTCAAAACACTTAAGTTTGTTTTAATCAAAATGATTTTTCCGGAAAATGAATTTGTGTTGATAAAAACCATTTGTAGGTCTATTATTTTAAAAACGGGGATGTGGTTCATCATCTTGTGCTTCTCTTGCCATGAATAATAAATCAAGTACAATTTAGTGTCCCTGATTTACCATTTGCATTTAAGAACCTTCTGTACCTCTTGTAAATGTAACCTCTTCAAAGTATACAAACATCTCAAAATTTAACCACAAATACCACTTGTGGGATCAAGATTACCACTTGTAGGAATGTTACGTCTACATCACCATTTTACCAATCAGGATGCCGATTCCTGCTTCGCAATTACCATTCTGGAAGCTCCGGCGTAGTCCTTCAACCTGCAAAACATTCAATCACTATTCAAAATCTTTCAAACAAACTTTTCAAACACTAAAAAGATGCCGATTCCTGATCCACGATATAAACTTGGGATCTCCGGCGTAGTCCTTAGACTATCATGGGAAACAAACTTCCATCCAAGTCTTCTCAGACTTGATGGCCTTCAGTTCTTGAGCAGTAGGGTTGTATGTTGCCTTTTTAGTCGCGTAAAAATCTTTAACCCCTTTAGCTCTCCCACTTAACATTTTCCCAAAAATCTTTTTAACATTCCCGTTGAATGTTTTCTCGACATCAAAATCATTCTTTTCTTTGTAGAACTGATTCGAAATCTCAGTTTTTCCAACTTTCTTTTTCACTTCTTCAAACTTCAATGATGGAAACTCCTCATCATTCACTGAAATCTTCTTTTCAACCTGTGGCTCTTCTGGCTTTGTGGAACCAGATTCATTGCCGACATTCACTTCACTTTTCTTCGCAACCCACACCTGGTTGTCTTTTCCTTTCTTTTTGTAAAAATTCTTTTCCGAACACTCGCCAACCTCAATTTTTGAATTTTCAAAAATTTTAGGTCTATTGGTTGGTGTGTCAACATCAACAACTTTCTCTTTCAACTTCTGAGAAACTCCCTGTTTTGATTGTGCACTTTTTGAGCAATTCCATGCAATGTGACCAGCTTCATTGCATCTATAGCAGGTTCTAGTCTCTCTTTGATAACATATATCAGCTCCATTCTTCCTTTTCTCAGCAAGAAATTCTATGTTCGACTGTCTCCAGAATGGTTCTGCTGTTCCTCCTCAGCACTTCCACCTGACACAAATTCAGATTTTATTTTAGAATTTTTCATATTATTATCATTTTCTGATGGAATAAAACCAAGACCTCTCTTTTTGTAGCTACGATTCTGGTTAGATTTCTTTTGAAAACCTGGACCAGAATTGTTGCCGTTTTTCTTATTTAAACGTTGCTGAACTCTAGAAGTATATTTTTTAGGTTTTTCAAAACTTTTCAAAATTTTTAATTCTGGAATATTAATTTCTACTAGTTTGAAAGTTTTGTTTATTAGTTCCGTTTTAATACTCAATATTGGGAACTCTTTATTGTAATACAATTAGTCCGAACCATTCAAAGTATATACAACTTCAAATGTTTCATCATTCAAATCTGCCTTTGACAATAAAAATTCTTTACTATAAGAACGTTTTTCCGACGTATTTTGACTGTTGACTGACGACTTTGACTTTCCAGATCCAGATTTCAACTCAGACTCCTCATCAGTATCCAACACCTGATCGACCACCTTTTTGATTAGAACAGACTCATGATCAGTATCGGACGAGGTATACGTGATATCTATGTTATCTGGTAAACAAACAGTTGTGTCGGTTTTAAGCTTTATATTGACTGCTTTTTCCAATTGCTCCTCATTTGGTCTCCTAGGTGAATAACCATCCCAAATTGGAGGTGGACATTTGTTGTAACTAACAGTCGATTTCTTACCACAGTCTTTCTTGTCTTTTAGCTTCTCATCTTTGAAAGCTTCCATACCTGCAACAGTTGGGTAAATACGGTCAATGAGATAATCAGAACTAGAATAACTTTGCAATAAGCGTCTAATTCTCTCATTCTCTATTTTTTCCGTCTCCAACTCTTGCTTCCACTTAGCACTCTCTTCGATGTAGAAGTTTATTGCTTTTTGTTTTGTCATTAAAACTGCATTCAACATCGTCAGTGCTTGTTCTCTCTCTGAGTTTGTCTTTTGAAGACCAGTTACTGTTTTATTCAAAACATCGTAAGATTCTTTCACATAGTTGAGGTTGAACAGTAACTGCTCCTTCTTCTTCTCATACTCAGCTATGATATCGTCTTTAGCTGCACAATCATTGCAAGCTTCCAAGCACTTCTCACACGGCTTGACGACTTCAACAATCTTCTCAACTTCAATTGTTTTAACAACTTCAACCACTTTTTCAACTTCAATCACCTTTTCTTCTTTTTTCACAACCTCAGTAATCTTCTCAGCAACATTCTCAGCATTTTGAATATCACCTTCAGATTCAGCTTGTTGTTCTTTAGCAGCTCGTTTCTCCTTCAGTTTCTCCATTCTTTCTGCAAAATAGAAATGAAAACTTTCAGGAGATAGATGAGTTTTTGCAATATTTATATGTTTTTCTTCCTCATCATCACTGCTACTGTGATCTGGTGATTGATCAAATTTTACAGACTTATCAGAATCACCATCAGATACATCAGAATCAGTCGGTGTTTTATCAAAAACAACATCCTTTTCTGGAACATTTTCATTTTGTACATTTTCATCAAAACTTTGTAAATCTTCATCTGAGCCCTGTAAACCTTCATCTGAACTTTCTGAAACATCCCCAGAATGTTCTGAAAGTTTATCAGTACTATCTGAACTTTCAGATGACACAGATTTTTCATCTTCACTTTTCACAGTCTCTCCAATAGATTTCATCCAAGTAGCAAACAAATCTGGCTCTTGGACAATTTTAGCAATGAAAGCTTTAAACTCTCCCTTTTCATCCACAAACATATCCCAACTGAAACCTTCTGGTAATTTCTCATCATCTTGATCAATAATGCGTGCTGCTGTGGCTTCAGATGATATGTAATTACTCCAGCTGAAATCTACCAAACATGCTCTCTTGGGATCTTCAATCTTTCTCCCATGAGCTGTCTGTGGTTCTTGGGATTGACCAGCTTGCTGATAGATAGCTTTGCGATAGTAATCATCTTTCCCAAATGGATTCTGTGCTCCACTAGCTTCTCTTCCTTTGCACTCCCGCTTGAAATGGCCTTTCTCCCTGCATCGAAAACAAGTAACTTTAGATTTATCAAAACCTAAAGTAGAGACATGTGCATCAAGAAAGTCATTTCTCCCGGTAATGGTTTTGAATTTCTCAGCTCGTCGAAGAACACTAGCAAGACACCATTTAATATCCATGAGTTCCATTTCTTCGGCGTCTATCTGATCATAATCCTCTTTGGTAAGCATAGGATTTCCAATCCGACCAGCAACAAGACCTTCATAGGATAACAAAACTGATCCCAGAAGTGCCATGTGGTCTTTAGCAGTGTTGTAACATACCAATTTTTATCATAATAAATTATAAGGTTTGATTAAATTTATTAGCCACTAGTAACTAGTAACTAGTTTATTTTTATTCAACCCAAATAATTTTAAACACTATTTTATATAGTTGGTTGAAATAATACAATTAATTGGCCGGTATATGAGGGACCTTTCTAATAAAATAAAAAGTTTATAAAAACTTATATTATTAGATAGATAACTTACGGGTAGGTTGACCGTAAGAAATATGAAATTCCTAGATGGGCCTAGGAACCGTATAATAAATTAAATTAAAAATACATTGTATTTTGAACCTACTCTATTTTTAATAAAACTTAGACCCAAATGTAGACAAAAATATTCTCGTTCTAATAACATAATTATTATTTTATAAAACGTTATATTTTAGAACCTATACACGCCCAATAAGTAAAGCAAGTAAATTAATTATAATATATATAAAGTAATAAATTAAAAATAACTAAATTAAGTTTGAAAAAGATAGGCATTTCGAAATTCTATGCCTGACATTTTTAAAATATTTGAGAAAGTTTAAGTAGACATGTGTCATACCAAATAATAGAAATTAGAAAGATGGTAAACAGGTGTCTTGTTGTGATAAAAGGTGTCATAAGGAAATGAATAGAGTTTTCGTAGCCACAAAGCTACTAGGTAGTATAAATAGGAGTTATCACCAAATTCACCATTTTCATACAGAGTCTCGTCGCCTTTTCCTTTTGGCTATTTATATATATATATTTTTTTTATTAGTATTTACACTATAATAATAATAAGGCTCTACCCGTTTTATGTATTGTAACTCCCGATCACCGCTACCCTTTCTAATTGATCTGAGTTCCATAACGTATGTCAAGGCTTTGCCCGACTAAGTTCGTTTGGGTTCTGCCTCGGGACATCGGGACAAGGTTGAATTAGGGGTACTATACTTTTCTATATCTTAAAAGTTATACCCAAAATTTATACCATGAGTCCTTTTAGTTGAACCCTAAAAGTTACCCAGTAGGTCTATTTCTTTTCTCACCATTTTATTCTCTTTTTGTAAGTTACCCAAAACTATTATTTATTATTTATTATTTCTATTTTGTAAACAAACTTTCATCAAAAGTCATGCCTATTATTTTATTTACCCAATAGGGAACCATAGTTGAGACACCCAAGTAAACCTGCACAAATCCTAAAATTTTCATAGCAATCAGAATCAGGATCGGAACCCCTAAAACTCAAGGGGGGCAAAACCTAGTTAACGATTATCTTCATAACTCATTATAAAATTCGAAATTTACAAAACCGTCGACACAGCAAGCCTACATGCACGAAGGGCTACTCTATGAAAATAGGGTGGTCACTCGCGTAGCGCGACGCCTAAGGGGGTACCCCCTCGCGCTACGCGACGGTGTCAAAATTTCAGTATAAATAGCAGGGGTTGGGACTTGAATTTTGGCATTTGAACGACGAAAATCGGAGTTACGTAAGTCAAGTTATAAGCAAAACAGTCCAACACACACACACAATTATCGAATCGCTACCGCAAAACAGGGTAATTAGTCGATCGCTATTACGATTCAGTTTCCGGGATCAATATACCCAAAGAATGTCTAAGTGCCGCCCACATTGGGCTATGCTTTATCGTTGTCGATAATTCGATAATGAGCCGAAGCATTGTACTTTGTCGTTGTCGATAATTCGATATACGAGTTGAAGTACTATACTTTGTCGTTTGTCATTTTGATAAATGAGCTGAAGTATTGCACTTGGACATTCATTGTAAAAATTGATCTCGGGGAATTATCGTAACTGCTGTATTGATCATTAACCTGGTTCTTGTAAAATTCGTTAAGAGTTGATTTAGGTTTTTCACCAATACGTATTCCATTCTGTTAAACTACCAAGAATACTCCCAACTACACCCTTACAATCAAACAAACTATAAAATCATCAGAAGATCCAGAATAATAAAGTGCATGCTTAATTATCGGAAGAAGTAGAATCAGAAAGTTTGTTAACTCAAACCTGCATGCTGATTTGTGAGTTATTCTTCTTTTATAAATTCTTTTCTCACCATTTGTGAGTTATTAACTATTTTACAATACTCCAAATTCATTTTTCCGAGATTATAATACCAGTGATTAAGTTGATGTAATCACCAAATTGCAGCCAGTATGTGGGGTATTGTGCACAATATTACAGTTTAAATCATTTTAGGTGGGCGTACCTAATTTAATTGATTTACGTCATTCATTGGGGCAGCCAATGGTGATATGACCACTGTCACAGATTCGGTCGAGTGACAAATACTGTGGGTAATTGGTTGATATCAGAAACATGCGTAAAAGATCTTAACACTGTGAATAATCATAAAATGGGTCGTTTTCAGTAACTAGAATAATTCACTCAGTATTTCCCGCTGACAAAATCTTTTTAAAACGCGTTTCAGGTAATTACAATAGATTGGAGCAAGGATTGGATCCGGCACTAAAAGACTTCAAGAAGTGGCTTATTTTCAAATTAAGAAATATTGTTTTTATTAAAAGCTACCTTTGTAAAACATGGAATTTATTCCATCCATTTAAATAAAATCCGGTGTTTCTAAACTCTGATATTTTTCCTAACTCACGGTCCTGATGAAATTTCCGCTGCAATGTTTTTAAAATAATCACCGGTACCACTGGACTTCTCACGGCACCGATTCCGGCTAGATGGGGTCGGGGGTCGTGACAGAAGGTGGTATCAGAGCTAAGCCACTACTTTAAGCCTATAAGTGTTGTGATAACAATACTTAAGCTTAAATAAAAGAGTTAGGAGATTGCTATTAACTTAACTGGTAGCACATCTAATAACATTTAGACTTGAACATAAGAAAAGATGCCTTAGTATAAGCTAAGCCACTTGTTTACACAAATAGGTGTTATAATAATACCTAAGTTTAAACGGAGAATTAGAAACTTAATATTATCTGATAGCACTCTGAATGATATTTAGACTCGAACTTAAGAATTTTGTCTTAATATAAGCTTCAAGATAAAATTACTTATATGAGTATAAATAAGTATAATTGGTATTCAATAAGAATAACGACTAGCAGGCAATAGCATTTAATTGCTATTTATTCTTGTTTATTGGTATTACTTGGTCAAGAGTAAAAATATATTATGGAAAAATAAATTTCCTTGATTCTGGATTAAAGCCCTAATAAAAAGAGGCATTTTTTTTTAAAAAAAAAAAGTTACTATTTATGGGAAATAGGAAATTTTCTCCGGCAAAACTGGGTATAGAGTAGCAGACTCTCCAGCTTGTCCGGATATACTGAAATTACCGCTCCGGCGCAAACCGGATAAGACGGGATAAATAGTATGTCAAACCAGTAACAAGATTTCCCTAAATAGTATCATGACCAAATATCTAACTGGTTTTTGGGAATATGAATTTATTATATACATTTAACCCTATGAAAGGTATGTATATTACAGCATGTGAAATATATGATTATATAGATATGCGTATCTATAAGAAATTTCAAAAGCCATAACAATTGATAATTAAGAATAAAGCACAAGCATATGTATATAGATTTCTTTATCAGGAATCTTTCGCATATATCTTTAATTTTGATATCAAACATTCTTTCGTTTGATCATCTACCTCGTAACCCGTGCAACAAAATAATACTAGAAACCCATTAAGTTGGGACACCATCAAAAATATAAGAATTACTAAAATGTTACCATAAATTATTAACGCCATAAATTATGAACGCAAGTAAGAAACATGTCAAGTTGTGCTAATGCACAAGAAAACACATGAAACTTAAATTATACATCCACAGATGTCGAAGTTTATCACACACGACTTCCAAAGGCAAGACCTTTGAAAAATATAAATTAGGTACAATAATACCTACACTAATTCCATCAGTAAAAGAACTCCTAAATCAAAAATCGGCACTTTGCCACATGATCTTACAAACGATCAAAATATCGCTGAGGTACGTTGGAACAATATTTCACAAACATCGGTGCATAGTCTAACCTGAGTCATAATTATTAGCACTACAAAAGAAGTCATATATTTTTGCAAATCCCTGATTTCATTTCACTTCATTCGACATTCTCTGATAATGTCATTTAACAAATAGTTATCACACGAAATTTAAGATAAGAAGTTCTTATATTTCTTTCGTTACAATTCTAACTTCTGCCTATAATAAGTTGACTTTCGTGTTCTTTTAATGGTCATCATACCATAAAGAATTCTTTCATAATAGCAAATATTGATCCATTTCGTTTCTTGGTAAATCCACACGGTACACATGCACCATTTGTTGCGCATGTGGTTCATTTGAGTTACGAAGACCATAGGAAGGTTCCATTCCAATTTGTTGTTTTATCAAAAGTTCAAATATCGTTCCGCTATACTTAATCTTTGCATTGTAAACCGCGTTTTTACAAAGCAATGACTCTTTAATATCGAATCAATGAATTTATTGAAAAACTTGATTTTCTTTTGAAAGGGATACATGGTTTCTTTGTGATCATGATTGAGCTTTCTTATTAAAACTCGTTTTATCCAAACCCAGTTAACTTGCTCGCAATACGTACTCAATTCGAAGTCCCATATGATGGATTGAAACCATCATATTCAAAATAGTCCTAACAAGTACTTCAATTCTCTTAAACCATAATATGCTTGTTTAGTCTTCTAATTCATCAAATCATCTTTTTGATCACGATCACTTTGTGATGACATTTTCACAAAATTAAAGATTACGCTAATCTAAGATTTAATTATTTATTTATATTAAATCCGCTTTATTAATTTATTTTATAAAATCAATCTTAACACAATCATGTGGTAAGATAATGATCCACCATTTCATGTCCTAAATTCCGTAGTCCTTACAACCAATCGAGCCTTTCGTGATATTTCTTACCTTATCATTATTAATCGAAAAACATTGTATAAACTTAATTGATTATATATAGAAACTTACAATATAGTATTTCTGTAATTAAAATTTTTTGTTAAAACCATTAAGGTAAAGAAATTATATTTTTTTTTTACATATAAAATTTTGTTTAAAGTATATTCTCATTTAAGTTTATGCATTTATTATTGGTAATTAATATTAGTTTTAGTATTAGTAATAATATATTAATAATAATAGTGTTAGTATTATTTTCAGATACTAAAATTATTATCAGGGGCATGTATTGAATAGCCTAGCCTTAGTTAGGCATGGACTGGCCACCTATGCTTAAACAAGGCAGCACTAACCAATATCTGCCATGATAATGACTAGGTAATTAAGTCATCATACTTATTTAATAAATCTTAATCATATATTTTACTTTGTACTGTAAAGAGAAAACATATTTTTATAAAACAAATACCAGAATTAAAGGGACAAATAAAATAAAATAACCATGTAAGAATAATATAGTGGTCAGCGACTACATTGGGTTAGAAGGAACATTGTAATACATAAAGAATAGTCACCACAACATTTGTAACTACATTTTACAACGCTATATGGTTTCAAAATAAAAAAATAAGTAATCACATAGAATTGACTCAGTGTTATATAAAATATTTTATAAATACTTTTACCCCTTTTAAATTCACAACTTTCAATAAATAATAGTGATTCTTTTACAAAATCATAAATACTAAAAGATTTTGTAAATGTAATAACTTCACTACAGTATTTTGCAATCTATATTACATAATAAATATAAGTTATTTTACATAGTATAATAAATACTAAAAAAATATATTTATTTGAAAGTAGTACCCATTTACATATAGTAAAAATGCGTAACAAATAATATATATATATTACATTTGCTTTAGTAATATAATATAATAAGTTGGTCATGCCAAAACAACTTGTTCTTTTTATATTTCCATCTCTATGACATAGTATGAAAAATATAGTCACCAATAATATACTATCACATTATTTTAAAATAACTTGGAACTCTAAATAATGATACACTAACTCTATTATCCTTTGGTGTATCTTTGTAATTCACTAATTGCAACACATAGAATTTCTCATATCATAATTTACTATTTGATAAATCATTTTTAATGCTTTTGTTTCATTTTTGGAACCCGTCAATTCTAAGTCTTTCTCAGTTATCAATCAAGTAAGATTTCTTTTGATAAGGAATTTTATTGATTCCAAAAGTTCTTCACATTTATTTTAGAATCTATTTATCATATATCTTTTGGTCTGAACCTAGTTACCTTGAAAACTATACCATTTCATCTCATTCGTTTGTCATCAAATTCTTACACTAATTCAGTTGAACCATTGAATCCCATCTATTGTCACCAAATTTGATATTTTGATTTGGTATCATTTACCTTAATATTATTTAAAAAAAAAAAAAAAAAAAAAAAATAACATAACTCTAAAAGAAATATCATAGCCAAATCTCGAGGACGAGATTTAAAACAAGGTGGGGAGAATGTAACATACCAATTTTTATCATAATAAATTATAAGGTTTGATTAAATTTATTAGCCACTAGTAACTAGTAACTAGTTTATTTTTATTCAACCCAAATAATTTTAAACACTATTTTATATAGTTGGTTGAAATAATACAATTAATTGGCCGGTATATGAGGGACCTTTCTAATAAAATAAAAAGTTTATAAAAACTTATATTATTAGATAGATAACTTACGGGTAGGTTGACCGTAAGAAATATGAAATTCCTAGATGGGCCTAGGAACCGTATAATAAATTAAATTAAAAATACATTGTATTTTGAACATACTCTATTTTTAATAAAACTTAGACCCAAATGTAGACAAAAATATTCTCGTTCTAATAACATAATTATTATTTTATAAAACGTTATATTTTAGAACCTATACACGCCCAATAAGTAAAGCAAGTAAATTAATTATAATATATATAAAGTAATAAATTAAAAATAACTAAATTAAGTTTGAAAAAGATAGGCATTTCGAAATTCTATGCCTGACATTTTTAAAATATTTGAGAAAGTTTAAGTAGACATGTGTCATACCAAATAATAGAAATTAGAAAGATGGTAAACAGGTGTCTTGTTGTGATAAAAGGTGTCATAAGGAAATGAATAGAGTTTTCGTAGCCACAAAGCTACTAGGTAGTATAAATAGGAGTTATCACCAAATTCACCATTTTCATACAGAGTCTCGTCGCCTTTTCCTTTTGGCTATTTATATATATATATTTTTTTTATTAGTATTTACACTATAATAATAATAAGGCTCTACCCGTTTTATGTATTGTAACTCCCGATCACCGCTACCCTTTCTAATTGATCTGAGTTCCATAACGTATGTCAAGGCTTTGCCCGACTAAGTTCGTTTGGGTTCTGCCTCGGGACATCGGGACAAGGTTGAATTAGGGGTACTATACTTTTCTATATCTTAAAAGTTATACCCAAAATTTATACCATGAGTCCTTTTAGTTGAACCCTAAAAGTTACCCAGTAGGTCTATTTCTTTTCTCACCATTTTATTCTCTTTTTGTAAGTTACCCAAAACTATTATTTATTATTTATTATTTCTATTTTGTAAACAAACTTTCATCAAAAGTCATGCCTATTATTTTATTTACCCAATAGGGAACCATAGTTGAGACACCCAAGTAAACCTGCACAAATCCTAAAATTTTCATAGCAATCAGAATCAGGATCGGAACCCCTAAAACTCAAGGGGGGCAAAACCTAGTTAACGATTATCTTCATAACTCATTATAAAATTCGAAATTTACAAAACCGTCGACACAGCAAGCCTACATGCACGAAGGGCTACTCTATGAAAATAGGGTGGTCACTCGCGTAGCGCGACGCCTAAGGGGGTACCCCCTCGCGCTACGCGACGGTGTCAAAATTTCAGTATAAATAGCAGGGGTTGGGACTTGAATTTTGGCATTTGAACGACGAAAATCGGAGTTACGTAAGTCAAGTTATAAGCAAAACAGTCCAACACACACACACAATTATCGAATCGCTACCGCAAAACAGGGTAATTAGTCGATCGCTATTACGATTCAGTTTCCGGGATCAATATACCCAAAGAATGTCTAAGTGCCGCCCACATTGGGCTATGCTTTATCGTTGTCGATAATTCGATAATGAGCCGAAGCATTGTACTTTGTCGTTGTCGATAATTCGATATACGAGTTGAAGTACTATACTTTGTCGTTTGTCATTTTGATAAATGAGCTGAAGTATTGCACTTGGACATTCATTGTAAAAATTGATCTCGGGGAATTATCGTAACTGCTGTATTGATCATTAACCTGGTTCTTGTAAAATTCGTTAAGAGTTGATTTAGGTTTTTCACCAATACGTATTCCATTCTGTTAAACTACCAAGAATACTCCCAACTACACCCTTACAATCAAACAAACTATAAAATCATCAGAAGATCCAGAATAATAAAGTGCATGCTTAATTATCGGAAGAAGTAGAATCAGAAAGTTTGTTAACTCAAACCTGCATGCTGATTTGTGAGTTATTCTTCTTTTATAAATTCTTTTCTCACCATTTGTGAGTTATTAACTATTTTACAATACTCCAAATTCATTTTTCCGAGATTATAATACCAGTGATTAAGTTGATGTAATCACCAAATTGCAGCCAGTATGTGGGGTATTGTGCACAATATTACAGTTTAAATCATTTTAGGTGGGCGTACCTAATTTAATTGATTTACGTCATTCATTGGGGCAGCCAATGGTGATATGACCACTGTCACAGATTCGGTCGAGTGACAAATACTGTGGGTAATTGGTTGATATCAGAAACATGCGTAAAAGATCTTAACACTGTGAATAATCATAAAATGGGTCGTTTTCAGTAACTAGAATAATTCACTCAGTATTTCCCGCTGACAAAATCTTTTTAAAACGCGTTTCAGGTAATTACAATAGATTGGAGCAAGGATTGGATCCGGCACTAAAAGACTTCAAGAAGTGGCTTATTTTCAAATTAAGAAATATTGTTTTTATTAAAAGCTACCTTTGTAAAACATGGAATTTATTCCATCCATTTAAATAAAATCCGGTGTTTCTAAACTCTGATATTTTTCCTAACTCACGGTCCTGATGAAATTTCCGCTGCAATGTTTTTAAAATAATCACCGGTACCACTGGACTGCTCACGGCACCGATTCCGGCTAGATGGGGTCGGGGGTCGTGACAAGTGTCTTCAGAGAAGCTTTGACCTTCTGGAAGGTTGAGAGCTATGTTGCACTGAATTATGTATCCATTACCGGTTTTTGTACTCTGAGACTGAAAACTAGTGTTAGTCTCTTTCGGATTCACACTCGGAAACGATGAAAACCCGCTGCTACTCTTGTTCGAACCCTGATCAGCTTTTTCAGATGAATCACCAGCACTGAATGCAGTTTGTATCTTCGGACTTCTTTCAGATTCAGTAACTGGAACACTACCACGGTAGTACATCTTAACATCCTGTTGACCACTCGGACTATTCATTCTAGCAATCTTTTGCTGCTCAAGATCCTGACTCTCTATTTTCTCAATGAACTGTGAAATAGTCAGCCCGTCATACACACCAGTATTCTTTAAAATCATCAAATATATTCCCCACTCTTTTTGAGGTAACGCGTCAGCCAATTTATCCACCCATTCCTCACGACCTTTTTCAACTCCCAACATCGATAACGATCGCACCAAGTGACAGTATCTCTCGATTAGCTTTTTAGTATCCTCTCCCGGCAAACTACTAAACAGATCGAATTCTTTCTTTAACAGTGCTTTCTTGCTCTTGATCATGTTTTCACTTCCCTCGAATTTAACCTTAAGAGCATCCCATATTGACTTAGCAGTTTTGTCGTGCTGTAACAAGATGAATATATCTTCCTTTATCGCCTGCTGCAACAAACTGATCATCATTTTCTCGGCTCTATACATTGCTCTTTCTTGATCAGTAAATTCAGATATCTCTTTAACATCTTGCAAATCTGTTCGAGGCAATGTGTACTTTTTCAATATGCACTCCCACGATCTGAGATGATTTGCCTGAACCTAGTTTTCAAACCGATCCTTCCACCCATAATACTCCTCAATGCTCATCAATCTAGGAGGCTTTTGAGTCGTTCCCGTCTCATTTTCCAAATTCATTGCTTGAGCAATTGCGGCTGGAGTAGTCGATGTAGCAAACGCGTTGTAAAACTCGGAATCCATACTATCTTAACACGTTTTTCAATGAAGATGACAGAACAGCGAACCAAAAATGTCCTTTGGAGCGGTCCAAACTTAAAGATCGTTCGAGCGGACCAAAGTTGTTCGTTCGAGCGGACCAAAGTTGTTTGAATGATTGATCCAGAGAAATAAATGTCTTAAGAGCGATCCAAGATAATTTAAATGAACGATCCAAGATGTCTTTGGAGCGGTCCAGAAATGTACACTTGAGCGGTCCAGAAACTGTTTTACGAGCGGTCCAACTGCAAATTTGGAGCGAACCAGAACCAAAATTGTACGAATAAGCGGTCCAAAACGTAATCTAAGAGCGGTTCACGATGACGTCACTTCGAGCGATCCACATATCGAATATGTTTTGATATGTTTTTAAGCTGTATTTCGGCCTGAATCTTTCAAGGGTTTGTCTAAGTATGATTATACACAGTCTGTGAGTTTTTGAACGAAATTCAACCGTGAAATCTCCCGGAAATGAGAAAATAAGGTGTAGAAGTGAGAAGAAACGATGAAAAACAGCTACAATCTGCAGAAAACCTCCTCCCAAGCTCTGATACCACTTGTAGGATCGTATGCTGACCCGAACGAGTCGTTCAGAGGTTATCTCTTGTGTTTTAGATGCGGAATAATAAGAAATACAAGTAGAAGTAGCTTGTTATTCTTTCTAACTACTTGTTTTATTGATTTGCAACGTTTTACAGCTCGATCGCCACACCGGCAGAGCTTCGGCGTGGAACTCAACAATGACTACTGAGGATCGCCCTAAAGACCTCTATATATAGGCTATTGGAACCGCTTATGTGACCTATGTCCATAAGAGCGAACCAAACATGTCCATATAAGCGGTCCATATTTTACAAATAAGCGGTCCAAGTACTCTATGACCCTATGAGCGATCCTAGGCTATAAACCCTATACAGACTCTTATTTTCTCGTATTTCGTGCCCTATGCTATACAATATGATATAAGACCTGATCCTAGACACCTAGACGCAATCAACAGATGCAATGCACTAACAAAAAGAAACCAAACCAAAATGGTAGCTACAAAAAGAAAGGTTTAGGTTTTGTTCCACCAGAAAACTATAAAAATGAGAAAAATTCTAAAACAAAAATAGAATTTGTTTCAGGTGGAAGTGCTGAGGAAGAACAGAAGAAACCATTCTGGAGACAATCAAAACAGGAGTTTCTTGCTGAGAAGAAAAGGAATGGAACTGGAGTGTTTCATCCAAGAGAGACTCGAACCTGTTTCAAATGCAATGAAGCTGGTCACATTGCATGGAACTGTCCGAAAAATGCAAAGACAAAACAGGGAGTTTCTAAGAAATTGAAAGAAAAAGTTGTTGATGTTGAACCGCCAACCGAAAACTTTAAAATTTTTGAAAACTCAACTTATGAGGTTGGTGAGTGTTCTAAAAAGAATCTTTACAAAAAGAAAGCAAAAAACAACCAAGTGTGGGTTGTTAAAAAGATTGATGAAAGAGTTGGCGATGATTCTGGTTCCACAAAGCCAGAAGAGCTACAAGGTGAAGAAAAAGAGGTAAATTCTGTGTTTTCTGTAAGTGATGATGAATTTCCATCACTGAAGTTTGAAGAAATTAAGCAGAAAATTGGTAAAGTTGAAATCTCGAGTCAGTTTTATTCTGAGAAAAGTGAGTTTGATGTCGAGAAAACATTCAATGGGAATGTTAAGAAAATTTTTGGGAAAATGCTTGATGGTAAAGCAAAAGGGATTAAAGATTTTTATGCAACTAAAAAGGCAACATTTAACCCAACTGAACAAGAACTGAAAGAGCTAACAACACCCAAGGTTAGTCAGACTTGGGTGGAAATTCTTTTCCCTTGAACATCTGACTATGCCGGAGATCCCAAGTTTGTAATTGTGGATCAGGAATCGGCATCATTCTTATAAAGTGTTTTTGTGAAAGATTTGAAAAATTGTTGAAATTTTTACAGGTTGAAGGACTACGCCGGGGCTTCCAGGTTGGTAAGTGAGAAGCAGGAATCGGCATTTTTTGATTGGTAAATGATCATGTGTAGATGTTTGTTTCCTACATATGGTACAGATGTTTGTGTTTTTACAATTGGTACAGAGGGTGCATACTTGCATACGGTAAATCAGGGACATTAATTTGTACTTGATCTACTACAAGTGATTGATGAACAATATGATGAACCATACCCCTAACCTACAAGTGAACCTTCAAGAGGTTATAACAAACTTATTTTCCGGAAAAATCATTTTGATTAAAACAAACTTAAGTGTTTTGAAATCTAAATGAGAAAATAGTTTGTTGAAAGGGGGAGTTCTGATTGTTTATGCCTAAGTGGATGGCGATTTGATGCGATTTGATATCGGTTGTCACTTTATCTGTACAGTTTGTTTTGAGGTTTCTTTAATTGGGTCAAGAGTCTAGTTTGTTTTTCAAATTTCTTTTAAATATGTTTGCATTTTAGGGGGAGTAGAAATTTCAGAAAATCCAAAAATATTAGAAAATTTGAAAAAAAGCCGAAATTTCAGAAAAGCCGAAAACATTATAAAATAAAAAAAGTGAGTTTTGTGGTAAAAAAAGAGGAAATGATAGTACATCAGTGGACTGTCACAACATGCTAAAGAATTGGAAAGTTAAAATGAGATAAACAATCTCACTGCGGATGTGTCAGTAGGTTTTTGCACATTTAGTAAATTGTGACGAGATATAAACCTAAAAATTCAAACTTGCTTATTCTGTGGGTAACAACTTCTTGGATATATAGGTAACCCCTGAAATTGTCACACCCCGATTTCCACGTGTCACCGGTGGGCCCGGTGTGGGGTACAGTGACGTAGTTGGCATCGTCATAGACAAACAACACAATATAATAATGCACAGCGGAAGCAGAATAGATACATTTCAGCTTTAATTAAAATGACATAATAAACATCATAAGTAGTTGAAACGGATCCACAGGCGGATCAAATAAAAATAAGATAAAATTGTTCAACAGTTATTTGTCGTCCGAGCTTGCGAGACTATAGTGGACGCTCTTAGGAAACAGCCAGCCTATTTCGTATAGTACCTGCACTTAACCTTTTGGGAAAATACGTCAGTTTACACTGGTAAATACAAATCGACTGACTCATTTTGAAAATGATTGAAAATTGATTTAAATGCACAAGGCATAAATATTTTTATTAACTTGGGATATTTATGCAATATAAACTTGTGAACGATTTACATGTACCCGTACTTACGGTGGCCCGGGATCTGCTGTCCGGGCTAAAGATTAAATGACACACCACATTAAAGAGTTATACACGCCGGGTGTACGCCTACACCCCGTGCTCTGGTCGTGGCCATCTTGTAAGATAATGCCAAGGATATCCGGGACACGGTCAATAACCCCCCAAAGCCTAAAGTAAGACAAGACTGTTTAAACGAGTCGCACAAGCTATTCAAGACTGTACACCCATAAGGTGCAGGACTTGTGCGCCCGATCAAGCGGTATTTTAAATACCGTACCCCAAGCCCGTATAGGGAAAATAAGTCAAAATGTATTTACCTGAGCAAGTATGAATCACAACAGTAAGTGTAGGTAGCTTTTACTGGGCCTCCTAATCTGGAACAAAGGTTTATAATGACCTATTAGATTCCTAACGGGTCTTTTATTTAAGCCTAAGCTTTGACCGGTTAGTTTTTTTAAGGATGATACGGTACAACCGCACGATTAAGCGAAAGACCGGATAGAATGTGATTTAGACCCGACAAGTTTGAATACTTGTATAATATGGGTATACTAAATACATTCTGGATTTTGAGATAAAAATGATAACGTTTGACCCGGTTCGGTCAATTTACGCAAACTAGTTACGTAAACCGAACCGAACGCAAAAAGGGTGTTACGGGTAGCCAATAGAGTCAAATGCAAGTTCCCTGAGATAATATGCTTTAAATATGATATAATATCAGTAAGTTATGTTCTATATTGCCCGGAATAATTTTAAACTCAATTTATGCCTTATAAGGGCATTTTGGTCATTTAAAAGATTATAAAAGAGTCAAATTAGAAATCTGAGTTTCGGGTCTGGTTTATACAGTAAATATACTTCATTTAACATGTTATAACAGTAGGGTATGACCCATATACCAAACTTAACATTTAAAATCAAACTATGCACCGTAGGGGTATTTTAGTAAATTCACAAGGGCTAAAATGCCAAAACTGGAAATCTGAGTTCATATACTTATACTTACTGTTATTATATGAAAATATGCTAATTACATCAGTAGGTATAAGTTTTATATGTTTAAAATGAGTATAACGCTTACTATGCGCTAAAAATGCTTAAAATGCGATTTAACGCCGTTTCCGGGCTTTCAAAATAAATCTGGGACTTTTATATTTCCAGAACACTTAAAATAATTTATTTAACATATAAAATCAGTAGGAAAAGGTTTCGGGTCAAAAGAATGCATAAAACTCATTTTATGGCTTAAACGGTCAAAACCGACATAAACCGAAATAACTAAGCGATCTAAGATACGATCAGCCAAAAATTAAATAAAAATCATCAAAAATCCCAAAATATTATATAACATCAGTGGGTAAAAAGTTTTGTATCAAAACGTGGCCTGAAATGGGTTATACGCGAAAAGGCCGTTTATGTAACTTAAGAACATAGTTTTACGCTAATGGCCATAACTCAAAATCTGGACCACCAACTGATCCGAAATTTTCGGTGCAAGTTTATATATTAGAAATAAAGATTTCTACTCTTTCACTTTTCCAAAAATCACGTTTTATATCAAAAAGGGCAAAATAGTCAACTTTTAAACATAATCGGAAACATGCAAATGAATCAGCTAAGTATAGACACAAACAACAAAAATTCCAGAAAGTTTTACCAAAATAAAAATGGTCAAAAATACTCTCCAATACAGATCTCAAACATGCATGTACGAATCCGAATCGATGGTCTACGAAATAGTCGTTTTATAAGACTTTCGGTTCCGATTCGTATCTATACTAAAGATTGTCGAGTTGATCATGGTAAAACACATTCTTATATTCATTATAAAGCTATCTATGATGATCAAACAGATTGCATGTCATCTACATTACCATTTAAGCTATTTTTCACAAAAACCATTTCTGTTGACTTTTTAGAAACAAGTTTGACTCGACAATTAGCATGCATAAAGTGGGAATCAGTGAATACCCTTGTGACAACTCGAATTTCTAAGATTGATTTCATACGTATTACACGAGCATGTGTTTGACTAATTACTTAATTTCACATTTGATTGATATGAAAGTATATATATATGTTTGATTGCTTGATTGTGCATAATTGTTTGATTGGGTATAATGGGTTCCATATTGTGAAACTTGTACTGTATGTTAGCTAGTTAGTGTGAATCATGGCCCAACCTACGAAGGATGTTCCACGAAACATGATGCATGAATCGAAGGATGTCGAAACATATGAAGTCTCGAAACATATCCTTCGCGCTCGAAACATATCCTTCGCGCTCGAAACATATCCTTCGATATGTTTCGGCCCAGTCATCTGATGGGCTTGGCCCATTACTGTGATACGTATATATAGGAGTGCATGTAAACTGATGGTTATTTTCAAAGAAAAACCCTAGTTTTCAGTTCGTGTGTGACGGCAATTACAAACACCCGGAGATTATTTGCTGAACAATTCCCTTTTTGCTCTCAATTCCGGTTAGTATTTAAGGTGTATGTGATTATATGATTTACCGATTTACTTGTAATATGTGGATTGTATGATTTATCGGATACGTATACTAGTCGGATATATGTTAACCAAATTGTTCATATCGTGATCGGATAGTATGTATGTTTTAAAGATATTAGGGTTGTATGTTTTTCGGTTGTGAATGATTGGTAGAATTTGGATGTTCCTCGGATTTGTATACGAAGTGGATATGTATGTTAACCAGATTAATAATCGGCTGGATATTGTAATCGGTTGGTATATACGTTTTGAATGATAGTTATGTTGATCGGATTGTTACTCCATGGATTCACACATTGATATTGATTAGTGTAAACTTGATGTGTTTCAAGGTTAAACTGATTGTATGTAAATAGGATTGTGTTCATTAGGGTTCTTGAGAAACAACTTGAATTCAGCCTGTTTGATCGATGATTTGTGTTGAGACTGTTAGGATGTCATGTTAACCGAAGGATAGCTTTGGTCGAACCATTGTTATGATTGACCGAACCATAGTCTGATCGACAGATAGTTGGACCGAAAGATAATTGGACCGACAGATAGTTGGACCGAGAGATAACATGGTCCGAAGGATAACCTTCGGTCCGAAAGATAATGGACTGTCGAAGGATGAATTATGAAGTATGAATCGAAAGATGTTAGGGTCTTGCATAATGTCTTGAACAATTGAACATATGTTGAATTAATTGACATGCCATGCTTGGTGATGAACATGTTTGTGTAATACTACGTGTTGTGCTGATATGCAAACTGACTGCTGTGTGAACAATTAATTGCATGCGTAATATTCCGACCATGAACTGATTTGCTATACGTGTATACAATAGGACGTGATTGATTAACTGTGAGCGCGTGTACTTATTTAGCATACCGAGCAAACCAAGGTGAGTTCACACTCTTACCAAGGCATGGGGTTCCCGGGGTGTTGGGAATGGGATTGAAAGGTTGATTAGATACTCTATTGACACTATGACTAGACTACCACATCACTATCCTCGGTTGTGAAGGATACCTATAGTTACGAGTAGTCTAGTGGTTAGGAAACGTGGAACACCACCACAGGAAAACGTGGAACACCACCACAGGAAAACGTGGAACACCACCACAGGAAAACGTGGAACACCACCACAGGAAAACGTGGAACACCACCACAGGAAAACGTGGAACACCACCACAGGAAAACGTGGAACACCACCACAGGAAAACGTGGAACACCACCACAGGAAAACGTGGAACACCACCACAGGAAAACGTGGAACACCACCACAGTAAAATATACAAACGGCCCAGTAGAGCCACCTATTACAAATGAACTTACTATTACGCATTTCCTTTATGTGAACTCGCTCAACTAGTTTGTTGATCATTCTGTTACATGCCTTGCAGATCGTTAGGTACTTGGAGCTTGCACACGGAGGAGCTGGTCGTTGTGGGGCTTGGATCGTGATCACCTTGTTAAACACTTTTGATGTCTGATACTTATTTGCTATGGGTTTTACAATAATACGCTTCCGCTAAACAATGTTAACTTACTTATGTTTTGGAAACACCTTTCATATGGAAATGGTTTGGATTATAATGTGATTACTTTTACTTTATACAATGTTCTGTATGATTGGTGGCTTGATCCTGGTCAGTCACGCTCCCAAGCGGTGATACTCCGCAGGTGGATTTTTGGGGGTGTGACAGATTGGTATCAGAGCCAGGTTATAGAGAACTTGGTTTTAATATGGGAAAACGTTTTTATTAAAACCAGACTATAACCAGAACAGTGCTCTCAACGATCCACAACGACGCTTCGCTCCACGTGCAAGACTCGACATCCTAGGTAATAAGGTTTATGTTTATTACCTGCTTGCTAGAACTGCATAGAACTTTGCTCGTAGTATGCTTACATTACTTTGCTCACAACTTGTTATTGCTTGAGAACACATACGTGCTTACACTCTTCTGTCATCGCACTATTCGTGAACCATTCTTACCTATGCTACCTTTACTGTTCGATCATGTCTGGACGTGTTGACATGACTCAAGCCCAGTTGACGGCTCTCATTAACGAACAAGTTGCTGCGGCACTTGCAGCCGCACAAGCAGGAGGTATAACCTGCTATCCCAGACCTATTCTAGGATGTTAGATCCTACTCTCGTGACCCAACTTTCGCGCTTAACCTTGATCTATCTTTCTCGCGCAACGGGTCAGAACGCACACATTCCAGAACATCATGGACTGTCGTCCAAGCACATTCAGTGGCACATTCAAGAACTTCATGTGTGAACACCCTGAGGCTCGCAGGGGTCAAGTACGCCACTGGTACTTTGGTAGGAATCGCGCTAACCAGGTGGAACGCGCAAGTACAGATACTAGGGTTGGCAGCTGCTAACGCCACCCCCTGGAACGAATTCAAAGAACACATTAAAAGGGAATACTACACGCGTGATGACATCCACAAGTTGGAAGTGGAGCCTTACCATTTGAAAATGATGGGGTCAGAAATTGAAGCTCATACGAAACGATAGAACGGACTGGCCATCTTGTGTCCAACCATGGTGGACCCTCCAAACAAGCGTATCGAATTGTACCTCAAGGGTCTAGCCTCAGAGATTCAGAGCCAAGCTACATCGGCTAACCTCGACAAAATCCAAGACATTCAGTGTCTTGCTCATCGCCTCACGGATCAGGCAGTGGAACAGAACAGGCTACCTAGTTGTATCAGCGCTATTACTATCGCTACCACTTCTGCTACTCCCGCTACTCCTAGTGACAACAAGCGGAAATGGGATGGGTATTCCAGCAAGGGTTCAGCTACCGCTCGGTCTCAAGCACAACAGCAGCACAAGAATAGTGATCGCCTGAGCACAGCAGAAGCTAAGGAATTCAGGAGCCCACGGCTTGCACACCGGAATCGCCAGCAGCAACAGCAAGCAGGAATCCTATACAAAGAAAAGATTGTTCGCATTCCTCGTTCTGGTCAAGAACCTCTCGAAGCTCAAGGCGACAAGAGTGGTGCCGTGGTTGGCATCACCTCTTCCTTGAAGGCTCAGAAATGTTTGCGGAAGGGCCACACCGAAACTTTGGCTCTCGTTACTGACTCATCAGCGAAAGAAAAGAAGTTGGAAGACCATTCAGTTGTACACGACTTTCCTCAGGTGTCTCGCAAGGATTCACCTGGTCTACCGCCGCATCATCAGGACGAATTTCAAATCGAGCTCGCTCCAGGAGCAGCACCCATAGCTCGAGCACCGTATCGCTTAACTCCACCAGAATTGGAAGAACTATCGACGCAGCTACCAGGAATCTTGGATAAGGGATTTATCCGACCTAGCTCTTCGCCTTGGGGAGCTCCAGTGTTATTTGTGAAGAAGAAAGACGGTACGTTCAGGATGTGCATCGACTACCGTGAACTCAACAAGGTGACGGTGAAGAACCGTTCCTCTTCCGCGCATAGACGACTTATTTGACCAATTGCAAGGGTCGTGTTACTATTCCAAGATCGATTTGAGGTCAGGGTATCATCAGCTGAGAGTCCGGGATGAGGACGTCTCCAAAACTGCTTTCAGAACTCGTTATGGTCACTACGAGTTTCTGGTCATGCCATTCGGGCTTACAAACGCACCTGCAGTTTTCATGGATCTTATGAACAGGGTGTGCAAACCCTATCTCGACAAGTTTGTTATCGTCTTCATCGACGACATTTTGATCTACTCCAAGAGTCAGGAGGAGCACGAGCAGCACTTACGCCTTATCTTGGAACTTCTTCGAAAAGAGCAATTGTACGCAAAGTTTTCAAAATGCGACTTCTGGCTTCGTGAAGTCCACTTCTTAGGTCATGTGGTAAACAAGGATGGGATTCATGTCGATCCATCCAAGGTTGATTCGATCAGAAACTGGCCAGCACCGCGTACACCGACAGAAATACGCCAATTCTTGGGTTTGGCAGGTTACTACAGGCGATTTATTAAAGACTTCTCCAAGATCGCGCAACCACTCACTATGCTTACACAGAAAGGTGTCGTTTACAGATGGGGTATTACACAGGAGACCGCTTTTCAGTACTTAAAGGATAGGCTTTGCAGCGCGCCTATTCTCTCACTGCCCGAGGGCACAGATGACTTCGTGGTTTATTGTGATGCATCCATTCGGGGACTGGGATGCGTGTTAATGCAACGCGACAAGGTTATTGCTTACGCCTCTCGTCAACTAAAGGTTCATGAACGCAACTACACGACGCACGATTTAGAGCTGGGAGCTGTTGTTTTCGCGCTTAAGATATGGCGACACTACCTGTACGGTACCAGGTGCACGATTTACACCGATCACAGGAGTCTCGAGCATATTCTTAAGCAGAAGGATTTGAACATGCGTCAACGAAGATGGGTTGAATTACTGAATGACTATGAATGCGCTATCAAGTATCATCCAGGCAAGGCCAATGTTGTGGCTGATGCCCTTAGTCGGAAAGACACTCTACCTAAACGCGTGCGAGCGCTACAGCTTACTATTCAGTCCAGTCTTCCTGCACAGATACGAGCTGCTCAGATGGAAGCTCTGAAACCCGAAAACGTTAAAGCTGAAGCCTTACGCGGTTCAAGGCAACGCATGGAACAAAAGGAAGACGGTGCTTACTACGTAACGGGGCGTATTTGGGTCCCACTTTATGGCGGGTTACGCGAACTTGTAATGGATGAAGCTCACAAGTCTCGCTATTCGGTACATCCAGGGTCGGATAAAATGTACCACGACATCAGCACTACTTATTGGTGGCCTAGTATGAAGGCTCACATCGCTACTTACGTTGGAAAATGTTTGACCTGTGCGAGGGTCAAGGTCGAATATCAGAAGCCAGCTGGTCTACTTCAACAGCCTATGATACCACAGTGGAAATGGGAAGAAATTTCCATGGACTTTGTTACAGGCCTACCGAGAGCTCAGCGTGGGAACGACACAATATGGGTGATCGTGGATCGACTCACCAAGTCTGCACACTTCCTGGCTATTAAGGAAACGGATACGTTCTCCACTCTCGCAGATATCTACCTCAAGGAAGTTGTTTCGAGGCACGGGGTGCCCATTTCTATTATTTCGGATCGGGATGCACGATTCACGTCAGAACTACGGCATGCGATGCACAAAGCGTTTGGCTCACGATTAGACATGAGCACAGCATATCATCCTCAGACGGATGGGCAGTCTGAGCGAACTATTCAAACTCTAGAAGACATGCTTCGAGCGTGTGTCATCGATTTCGGCAACGGCTGGGAAAAGCACCTCCCTTTGGTGGAGTTCTCGTATAATAACAGTTACCATACCAGCATTCAAGCCGCTCCATTCGAGGCATTGTACGGACGTAAATGCCGGTCACCTCTCTGTTGGGCAGAGGTGGGGGATAGTCAGATTACGGGTCCAGATATTGTTGTGGACGCCACAGAAAAGATAGCACAGATACGGCAACGCATGGCGGCAGCACGTGACCGTCAGAAAGCCTACGCGGATAAGCGTAGAAAACCATTGGAATTTGAGGTCGGGGACCGGGTTTTATTGAAAGTTTCACCCTGGAAGGGTGTGGTACGTTTTGGCAAACGGGGCAAACTAAATCCGCGGTACGTCGGACCATTCGAAATTACAGAAAAGATTGGCAAGGTAGCCTACAGGTTGAACCTACCAGCTGAACTCGGTGCAGTTCACAATGTATTTCACGTGTCGAATCTGAAGAAATGCCTATCAGATGAGACCCTTATAGTTCCTTTTAAGGAACTCACTATCGACGAGCGGTTGCAGTTCGTCGAGGAACCAGTTGAAATCACGGACCGGGATGTTAAGGTCCTCAAACACAAGAGAATCCCTCTTGTTCGAGTTCGTTGGAACTCCCAGCGTGGTCCAGAGTATACCTGGGAACGCGAAGATCAGATGCAAGAAAAGTATCCCCAGTTATTCGAAACCAATGCATCCACTTCTGAGGCTGAAGCTACTACTACTGAATTTCGGGACGAAATTCCAAATCAACGGGGGGATGATGTGACACCCCAGGAAAACCAGTGAACGATACCTAGCTTCCTCAGTAAGTGCGTACCAAATTTCGGGACGAAATTTCTTTTAAGTTGGGGATAATGTGACAACTCGAATTTCTAAGATTGATTTCATACGTATTACACGAGCATGTGTTTGACTAATTACTTAATTTCACATTTGATTGATATGAAAGTATATATATATGTTTGATTGCTTGATTGTGCATAATTGTTTGATTGGGTATAATGGGTTCCATATTGTGAAACTTGTACTGTATGTTAGCTAGTTAGTGTGAATCATGGCCCAACCTACGAAGGATGTTCCACGAAACATGATGCATGAATCGAAGGATGTCGAAACATATGAAGTCTCGAAACATATCCTTCGCGCTCGAAACATATCCTTCGCGCTCGAAACATATCCTTCGATATGTTTCGGCCCAGTCATCTGATGGGCTTGGCCCATTACTGTGATACGTATATATAGGAGTGCATGTAAACTGATGGTTATTTTCAAAGAAAAACCCTAGTTTTCAGTTCGTGTGTGACGGCAATTACAAACACCCGGAGATTATTTGCTGAACAATTCCCTTTTTGCTCTCAATTCCGGTTAGTATTTAAGGTGTATGTGATTATATGATTTACCGATTTACTTGTAATATGTGGATTGTATGATTTATCGGATACGTATACTAGTCGGATATATGTTAACCAAATTGTTCATATCGTGATCGGATAGTATGTATGTTTTAAAGATATTAGGGTTGTATGTTTTTCGGTTGTGAATGATTGGTAGAATTTGGATGTTCCTCGGATTTGTATACGAAGTGGATATGTATGTTAACCAGATTAATAATCGGCTGGATATTGTAATCGGTTGGTATATACGTTTTGAATGATAGTTATGTTGATCGGATTGTTACTCCATGGATTCACACATTGATATTGATTAGTGTAAACTTGATGTGTTTCAAGGTTAAACTGATTGTATGTAAATAGGATTGTGTTCATTAGGGTTCTTGAGAAACAACTTGAATTCAGCCTGTTTGATCGATGATTTGTGTTGAGACTGTTAGGATGTCATGTTAACCGAAGGATAGCTTTGGTCGAACCATTGTTATGATTGACCGAACCATAGTCTGATCGACAGATAGTTGGACCGAAAGATAATTGGACCGACAGATAGTTGGACCGAGAGATAACATGGTCCGAAGGATAACCTTCGGTCCGAAAGATAATGGACTGTCGAAGGATGAATTATGAAGTATGAATCGAAAGATGTTAGGGTCTTGCATAATGTCTTGAACAATTGAACATATGTTGAATTAATTGACATGCCATGCTTGGTGATGAACATGTTTGTGTAATACTACGTGTTGTGCTGATATGCAAACTGACTGCTGTGTGAACAATTAATTGCATGCGTAATATTCCGACCATGAACTGATTTGCTATACGTGTATACAATAGGACGTGATTGATTAACTGTGAGCGCGTGTACTTATTTAGCATACCGAGCAAACCAAGGTGAGTTCACACTCTTACCAAGGCATGGGGTTCCCGGGGTGTTGGGAATGGGATTGAAAGGTTGATTAGATACTCTATTGACACTATGACTAGACTACCACATCACTATCCTCGGTTGTGAAGGATACCTATAGTTACGAGTAGTCTAGTGGTTAGGAAACGTGGAACACCACCACAGGAAAACGTGGAACACCACCACAGGAAAACGTGGAACACCACCACAGGAAAACGTGGAACACCACCACAGGAAAACGTGGAACACCACCACAGGAAAACGTGGAACACCACCACAGGAAAACGTGGAACACCACCACAGGAAAACGTGGAACACCACCACAGGAAAACGTGGAACACCACCACAGGAAAACGTGGAACACCACCACAGTAAAATATACAAACGGCCCAGTAGAGCCACCTATTACAAATGAACTTACTATTACGCATTTCCTTTATGTGAACTCGCTCAACTAGTTTGTTGATCATTCTGTTACATGCCTTGCAGATCGTTAGGTACTTGGAGCTTGCACACGGAGGAGCTGGTCGTTGTGGGGCTTGGATCGTGATCACCTTGTTAAACACTTTTGATGTCTGATACTTATTTGCTATGGGTTTTACAATAATACGCTTCCGCTAAACAATGTTAACTTACTTATGTTTTGGAAACACCTTTCATATGGAAATGGTTTGGATTATAATGTGATTACTTTTACTTTATACAATGTTCTGTATGATTGGTGGCTTGATCCTGGTCAGTCACGCTCCCAAGCGGTGATACTCCGCAGGTGGATTTTTGGGGGTGTGACAACCCTTTTGAGGGTTTGTTTCCCACATAAATACCAACATATATCTGGTTTCAATTTGAGAAATGACATAGTAAAACTCGTTTAATCAGAAAGTCAAAGTATAAGAACAACAGTTTGACTTTTAGCAATTAAACTATGCTAGAACGAATTTATGATGATATGAAAGATTACCAAGGTCCTAATGAAGTCTAGCAAACACTTGGAGTCGGCCTTGATGTCCAGAAATGCTCCTGGAATGCTCTGAGAATCTTTGCAAGTTGAATGTCCTTGTTACTATCACAAGTGCTCAACAAAAGTGGTGAATGATCTGCTTTAAAGGTGAATTTAGAGGTTTGTGGATAGCTTACTGTTGCCTTAGGCATGCAAGGGTTTTCATTGGAGCATTTGGAGGTGCATACAGCTGTTTAACACTTCAAATTCGGATCAGAATTGCAATTTTCGTGAATTCCTGATGCTGGGGGGTTCACGCGGCCCGCTTGGGTCTGTCCAGGCGGGTCGCCTGACCTGCTGATCAGCCAACAACTTTCAAACATTGACAGCTTTGGTCCCTGATCTTGTATGCGATGTTTCGGCCTCTTATCTTGACCCGTAAACCCCCAAACTTGGTTTTTAAGAACCTTGGGACATTTACCTACATGGTAATGTCCTCGGATAACTTTGCGCTCAACCGAAAAGCCATGAAATTCGACGTTGACGCTTTTAACCCCTCAAGTACGGTTTTGGCCATAACTTTCTCATACGTTGACGAAACTTCACGAAATTTTAATCACATATTCTAGTGAGTATATTTTAGCTTCTCAAAGCTTCGAGTCTGCCAAAAGTTCACTCAGAGGTATAAATTAAACATGTTGACACTTTTGGCCCCTATAGTTTGCAATTCCTCACTTTTGTGCAATTTCCGCGTCGTATGATCCATGAACCATCCGTTTAAGGTTATAAACATTATGTAGGGTTATCATAGAGTCTATCTATCCATTGTTGACACTTTGGACCCTTACGTTCCATAGTTTTCACTGTTTGTCACTTTTAGTCCCTCTAAAGTTTGTTTTCACATACCGGAACCTTATGACACGTGTCAAGACATTATTGAACGAAATTTTTCGAGGTGTTACATCCTCACCCCCTTAAAAGAAATCTCGTCCCCGAGATTTACTGAAACAAATGGGGATATTTTTCTTTCATCGTGGATTCCACTTCCCACGTGTATTCGGGACCTCTACGGGCATCCCATTTGACCTTAACAATAGGCACGTGCTTCCTTCGAAGCTTCTTTACCTGTCGATCCTCAATCGACAAAGGTTTTTCCACAAATTTCAGACTCTCGTCTATGTGTATATCTGTATGCGGTATAACCAGTGAATCGTCAGCGAAACACTTCTTCAAATTACAGATGTGGAACACATTATGAATAGCACTAAGCTCTTCAGGCAAGTTTAACTTATAAGCGACTGACCCGACACGTTCGATAATCTCGAAAGGTCCTATGTATCTCGGGCTCAGCTTGCCTTTCTTTCCAAATCGCATCACACCCTTCCAGGGCGATACTTTAAGCAATACTTTATCACCTACCTCGAAGTGAAAATCTTTGCGCTTAGGATCCGCATAACTTTTCTGCCTATCCCTGGCAGCTTTCAAACGATCACGGATCTGAACGATCTTGTCTGTCGTTTCAAAAACGATATCTGGTCCAGACAACTGGACATCTCCAACTTCTGCCCAACAAATGGGTGATCTACACTTTCTACCGTATAGGGCCTCAAAAGGCGCAGCCTTTATGCTGGAATGGTAGCTATTGTTGTAGGAGAATTCAATCAGTGGTAGGTTCTTATCCCAACTACCACCCAAATCGATCGCACATGCACGAAGCATGTCTTCCAAAGTTTGAATAGTACGCTCACTCTGACCATCAGTCTGAGGATGATAAGCCGTACTAAAATTCAAACGAGTGCCCAACGATTGTTGGAAACTCTTCCAAAAATGTGATGTATATCTAGTATCTCTATCGGAGATAATAGATATAGGTATACCATGTAACGCTACAATCTTATCGACGTATAATTGAGCTAACATATCGGAGCTATACGTCTCCTTGATGGGTAGAAAATGAGCTGACTTAGTTAGTCTATCTACTATGACCCATATGGTATCATTTCCCTTTTTCGTCTTCGGCAACTTGGTGATGAAATCCATTGTCACCATTTCCCATTTCCACTTGGAATTTCAGGTTGCTGAAGCAAACCTGACGGCTTCTGATGCTCAGCCTTGACTTGCGCACAAGTCAAACATTTAGCTACATGCTCAGCTACTGACTTTTTCAAACCAATCCACCAGTAGTTTGATTTCAAATGCTGGTACATCTTATCAGCTCCAGGATGAACGGAATATTTAGAGCTGTGGGCTTCCTGGAGGATAACATCCCGAAGTCCTCCATAAACTGGAACCCATATTCGTCCGTTTAGTCGTAGCATTCCATCTTTGTCGTGGGATAACTGCTCCTCAGTTACTCCTAACTTTTCCGCAGGATAGTTAGCTTCCAGCACAGCTTCCTTCTGTGCAGCTAACACCCTTTCATTCAAATTATTTCTTATTTCAATGCGCTTGGCATTGATTCTGATTGGTTTCACCCTTTCCTTTCTGCTTAAGGCGTCGGCAACTACATTTGCCTTGCCTGGATGGTATCTTATCTCGCAGTCATAATCATTTAAAGTTTCCATCCATCGCCTTTGACGCATGTTCAATTCCTTCTGATTGAACAAGTGCTGAAGACTCTTGTGATCCGAATAAATTATACACTTGGTTCCATACAAGTAATGTCTCCATAGCTTCAAAGCAAACACAACAGCACCCAATTCCAAGTCGTGGGTGGTGTAGTTCTTCTCGTGCACCTTTGATTGTCGAGAAGCGTAGGCAATGACTTTGCCTTTCTGCATGAGTACACAGCCCATACCAGTGTGCGATGCATCGCAATACACTATGAAATCTTCTATGCCATCGGGCAATGTCAACACTGGCGCGTTGCTCAACTTCTTCTTCAGGATGTCGAAGGATTCCTGCTGCTTAGGGCCCCAATCAAACTTAATCTTCTTACGAGTCAACGAAGTTAGGGGCGCAGCAATTCTTGAGAAGTTCTCGATAAATCGCCTATAGTATCCTGCCAATCCGAGGAAACTGCGAATCTCAGTAGGAGTCTTCGGCTCCTGCCAGTTCATGACTGCTTCTACTTTCGCGGGATCTACTTGGATACCACGCTCGCTTACTACATGTCCAAGGAACTGGACTTCTCGAAGCCAAAATTCACACTTCGAAAATTTGGCATAAAGCTTCTCTTGATGCAGAAGTTTGAGAATACAACGAAGGTGTTTCTCATGGTCAGCTTGGCTCTTCGAGTAGATAAGAATGTCGTCAATAAAGACGATGAAAAATTTATCTAAATAAGGCTTGCAGACGCGATTCATGAGATCCATGAACGCGGCTGGTGCGTTTGTGAGCCCAAACGGCATCACTAGGAACTCGTAATGTCCATATCGAGTCCTGAACGCTGTCTTGTGCACATCTTCATCCTTGACCTTTAACTGATGATAACCTGACCTCAGGTCAATCTTGGAGAAATAGCTTGCTCCTTGCAACTGATCGAACAGATCGTCGATCCTGGGTAACGGATATCTATTCTTGATAGTGACCTTGTTAAGCTCACGGTAATCGATGCACAGACGCAGCGATCCATCCTTCTTTTTAACGAACAAGATTGGCGCTCCCCAAGGAGACGAGCTAGGTCTAATAAAACCTTTCGCTAACAGATCATCCAACTGCGTCCTCAAATCCTTCATCTCCGTTGGTGCCAATTGTCACACCCCCAAAATCCACCTGCGGAGTATCACCGCTTGGGAGCGTGACTGACCAGGATCAAGCCACCAATCATATCGAACATGCAGTTAATGTCAAGTATAATAAATGTAAACCAATTATTCAATACGATTGATGTTCCAACAAAACATAATTCAAGTAGCGGAAGCGTAATAATGAAGTCCAATGTAAATAGTTCAAGTGTTGTAAGTATAACATAACATCCACGATCCAAGCTCCACAACGACCTGCTCCTCCCTGTGCAAGCTCCATATGTACCTAATATCCTGCAAGGCATGCAGCAGAGAATCAACAACTAGTTGAGCGAGTTCACAGTTAACAGTTCAGTAATAGTATAGTGTGAGTAGTAGTATGTTCGTTCATTATGTCATGTATCGTATTGGTTTCCATCGCGGCCTCCCAGGCAGGTATGCGAAGATATTAGGGGAATGTTCATCCCGAGTATTCTAGACTAGGTTTATCCGTATCGCGGCCTACCAGGCAGGTGTGCGAAGTTTAGTAAAGTACAGTTCGCGGCCTTCCAAAGGCAGGTGTGCGAAGTCAGTCATAATATCGCGGCCAACCCTTGGCAGGTGTGCGAAGATCAGTTCAATAAGTGTTACTAGTCTAGTCGTAGTTCAATCAGCAGAGTATGTACCATAGTTCATCAATTCACATCACTACGTTCCAGTATAGATAAGTACCAGTAAATAATCAAATCCCATTCCCACCCTGGGAACCCCATGCCTTGGCTGTGTGAACTCACCTTGGTTTGCTCGGTATGTTATTGCTTCTAGGGTTTTATCAAACGTCTAAGTCCGTTACACACGACCTAGGATATGTTGCATATGATACAATGTAAGTGTTTGCATCAAATTACGGTTTACAAATCATTGACATTCAAGAGACTGTGTTTTGTGTGCTTATTGTATGCATAGATCGTTCATTCATGCAGGATTATACTGTTGCATTCAGTATCATACAATCATATACAGAATCATACATCACGTAAACAGTTAATCATATTCATATAGTTCATGCGTCGCATCTTTGATTTCACAGTTTAATCTAACGTAATTGTTAACCTGGTTACCACTGATAACATACTGAACATGTTATTATCGTTAATAAGCTTAACAGATTAATCATTATATAGTATGCAGCTCATTGATTCAATTTAAACATCAGACAGACAGGGCCTTGCCCTTCTAAAACTCAGACAAGTATGGGGGGGGGTCTCCCCTGTTCAAAACTCGGATAGCACATGTAATCATACAACCTCGGACATATAATCAGCATGCAAACTCAGACATGGTCAATCATATTAATCTCGGTCCAAGGACATTTCATTAAACTCGGACAACCTCCAATCATTAAACTCGGACCATAACAAGCTATTAAACTCGGACCATAATCAATCTATTAAACTCGGACCATAAACAAGCTATTAAACTCGGACCATAAACAAGCTATTATACTCGGACCATTTGAAATACATTAAATTCGGACCAAGTGCAATTCATTAAATTCGGACCATGTGATATCACTTTAAACTCGGTCCATTAACAACCCATTAAACTCGGATCAAACTACACATTATATTCGGACCATTCACAACTTATTAAACTCGGACCAAACTACACATTATATTCGGACCATTCACAACTTATTAAACTCGGTCCATTCACAATCAAGTAAACTCGGACCAATCTAATTCATTATAGTCGGACCATTCAAATTCATTATATTCGGACCATATGCTTGTTAAACTCAGACAAATCGTATGTTTATAACTTCGGACCTCGATGCACTACCCATAACTCAGACAAGAGCATCCCAATTAAACTCTGACTAACAACAACGTACATACAAATGATCAATTCGACAGGATTATAACAGTTACGTATATCATTCAACCAAACCCTAATTCTAATCATATGACGGCAGATAACCAAGATTATTCAATCGATGTTAAACCACAACAATCATCACAATAATAACCTATCAAGCATGCATCTAATCATCGTCGTAATCTCAACTATCCAGAATTAAATCACAGAATATCACATGAGCAATTAGGGTTTTCCATGAACACATTCCATGAACACAAAATCAAGAAATCAATCAACAATTAATCATGAACAATGATTAAACAATTACCTTGAACGATTCTAGAGGAAGAGGAATCAAGTGTGATGATTTACTAGTGCCAATGATGATGGTGATGATTGCTAGGGAGCCAAAGAAATGAGAGTACGTGCTTGAATTCTTGTGAAAAGTGATTAGTGAAGTTTAGATTAGGGTTAAGTATCTAGGATTTCACTAATTACCATTTACATCCCTAAGTATTATATTTTACACATGCACACCATCTCATAACCATTTTCTAATTTTATCACTAAGTTCCCAATTTCACAAATAACAAACAACTATGCACAATCCAAATAATCAAAATATATATAATCCCATGGAAATCAATTGTGCTTATGACTAATCAATACATGAACGTGCAATAAGTACGAAATAAAATCTTAGAAATTCGAGTTGTCACATTATCCCCAACTTAAAAGAAATTTCGTCCCGAAATTTGGTACGCACTCACTGAGGAAGCTAGGTAAGTTACATCGTTCACTGGTTTTCCTGGGGTGTCACATCATCCCCCCGTTGATTTGGAATTTCGTCCCGAAATTCAGTAGCAGTAGCTTCAGCCTCAGTAGTGGTTGCATTGGTTTCGAATAACTGGGGTACTTTTCTGTCATCTGATCTTCGCGTTCCCAGGTGTACTCTGGGCCACGTCGGGAGTTCCAACGAACTCGAACAAGAGGGATTCTCTTGTGCTTGAGGACCTTAACATCCCGGTCCGTGATTTCAACTGGCTTCTCGACGAACTGCAACCGCTCGTCGATAGTGAGTTCCTTAAAAGGAACTGTGAGGGTCTCATCTGACAGGTACTTCTTCAGATTCGACACGTGAAATACATTGTGAACTGCACCGAGTTCAGCTGGTAAGTTCAGTCTGTAGGCTACTGGGCCTATTCTTTCAGTGATTTCGAACGGTCCAACATACCGTGGATTGAGTTTGCCTCGTTTACCAAAACGAACCACACCCTTCCAGGGTGAGACTTTTAATAAAACCCGGTCCCCGACCTGAAATTCCAAGGCTTCTTACGCTTATCCGCGTAGGCTTTCTGACGGTCGCGAGCTGCCGCCATGCGTTGTCGTATCTGAGCAATCTTTTCTGTGGCGTCCACTACAATCTCTGGACCCGTAATTTGACTATCCCCCACCTCTGCCCAACAGAGAGGTGACCGGCATTTACGTCCGTACAATGCCTCGAATGGAGCGGCTTGAATGCTGGTGTGGTAACTGTTATTGTACACATGCTCGAAGCATGTCGTCAAGAGTTTGAATCGTTCGCTCAGACTGCCCATCCGTCTGAGGATGATACGCTGTGCTCATGTCTAATCGTGAGCCGAAAGATTTGTGCATCGCTTGCCATCGCTCTGACGTGAATCGTGCATCCCGATCCGAAATGATGGAGGTGGGCACCCCGTGCCTCGAAACAACTTCTTCAAGATAGATGTCTGCGAAAGTGGAGAACTTATCCGTTTCCTTTATAGCCAGGAAGTGTGCAGACTTGGTGAGTCGATCCACGATCACCCATATAGTATCATTCCCCCGCTGGGATCTGGGTAAGCCTGTAACGAAATCCATGGAAATTTCTTCCCATTTCCACTGAGGTATCTTAGGCTGTTGAAGTAGGCCTGAGGGTTTCTGGTAGTCTGTCTTGACTCTCGCACAAGTCAAACATTTGCAATGTGGGCCTTCATGCTAGGCCACCAGTAAGTAGGCTGTAGCGCTCGCACGCGCTTAGGTAGGGCGTCTTTCCAACTGAGGGCGTCAGCCACAACATTGGCCTTGCCTGGATGATACTTGATAGTGCGTTCGAAATCATTAAGCAGTTCGATCCATCGTCGTTGACGCATGTTCAAGTCCTTTTGCTTAAGGATATGCTCGAGACTCCTGTGATCGGTGTAAATCGTGCACCTGGTACCGTACAGGTAGTGTCGCCATATCTTAAGCGCGAAAACAACAGCTTCCAGCTCCAAATCGTGCGTCGTGTAGTTCCGTTCATAAACCTTGAGTTGTCGCGAGCGTAAGCAATAACCTTATCCCGTTGTTATCAATACACAACCGAGACCCTGTATCGATGTATCACCATAAGCCACGAAGTCATCTGTGCCCTCCGGCAGTGAGAGAATAAATGCGCTGCAAAGCCTATCCTTAAGGTACTGAAAAGCGGTCTCTTGGGAATCTCCCCAACGGTAGGTGACACCTTCCTGTGTCAGCATAGTAAGCGGCTGCGCGATCTTCGATAAGTCTTTAATGAATCGTCCGCAATACCCCGCCAAACCCAAGAATTGGCGTATCTCCGTCGGTGTGCGCGGTGCAGGCCAGTTTCTGATCGAATCTACCTTGGATGGATCAACATGAATCCCATCCCAGTTCACCACATGGCCTAAGGAGTGGACTTCACGTAGCCAGAAGTCGCATTTAGAAAACTTTGCGTACAGTTGCCCCTTTCGAAGAAGTTCCAAGATAAGACGTAAGTGCTGCTCGTGTTCCTCCTGACTCTTGGAGTAGATCAGAATGTCGTCGATGGAGACAATGACGAACTTGTCAAAATAGGGTTTGCACACCCTGTTCATAAGGTCCATAAATACGGCAGGTGCGCTCAATAATATCAAACCATCCATCATACCAAACATAAAATATAATAGGTAAAATAACTCATAAAACCCAACACGATAAATGTTCAAACCAAACTTTGTTTGAGTAGCGTAAACATAATTATGAAAACCCAATATAAGTTATAAGTTCAATTAGCGTTCATTGCGTCTCCTCCTCCTAACATGAAAACTCGACCTCTTGCCTCGTTGCCATTGTTGTTGTTGTTTCCCCCGTTGTTGTTGTTGTTCCCGTTGCCCTGGTTATTGTTGTGGTTCTGATTCTGGTTCAACTGTGGACAATCGCGTTTGTAATGACCTTCTGCCCCACACTGGAAACATCCCCGGTTTCCACGCTGTGGTTGCTGCTGCTGGTTCTGTGGAGCTGGCGGTGGGAGTTGCTGGTTCTGGTTTGCTGGTCGAGAGCTTCTACAATCCTTAGCCTCATGACCCATCTTGAGGCATCTTTGACATTGTTCCCTGCGACATCTTCCGCTGTGGTGTCTGTTGCACTTATTACACAGTGGGTGATTTCCCCGATATCCACCCTGCCCCTGACTGCCAGATGATTGCTGAGTCGAATTCTGGTAGTCATTTGTCTTGCGCTGCTGGGACTGAACAGAAACTGATCCCTTGCTGGAATCCCCCTCCCATTTCCTCTTGTTGTCACTGGGAGTAGCAGAAGTGGTGACAGCAGCAGTGGTAGCCTTGACACGTTTTGGCAGTTTGTTCTGATCCACTGCCTGATCCGTAATACGGTGAGCGAGGCGCTGGATTTCCTGGATGTTGTTGAGGTTAGCCGAGGTAACGTGGCTCTGTATTTCTGGTGCCAAACCTTTGAGATACAACTCAATACGCTTGTATGGAGGGTCCACCATAGTTGGACACAGCACGGCCAGCTCATTTGACCGTTTAGTATACGCTTCAATCTCTGATCCAACCATTTTCAGATTATACAACTCGTCCTCCAACTTGTGAATGTCTTCTCTAGTGCAGTATTCCCTCTTGATCAGTTCTTTGAAATCATTCCAGGGTGTGGCGTTAGCAGCTGCCAACCCTAAGATCTGCACTTGTGCGTTCCACCAAGTGAGCGCAATCCCTTCAAGTGTGCCAGTAGCGAACTTCACCCTGCGAGCCTCAGGGCATTCACACATCTCGAAAACTGACTCGAGCTTTTCAAACCAGTGGAGGAGTCCAACTGCTCCCTCCGTGCCACTGAACGTGTTAGGACGACAATCCATGAAATTCTTGAAGGTGCACACAGGTTGTTGCTGAGCGGGTTGACCTGCTTGAGCGGCTGCAACTGCCGCAGCAATGAGAGCCTCTAGTTGGGCTTGAGTCATGTTAATTCGTGCGGCCATTGATCTTCACATCAAAGGCAACATAAGTGAGAAAGGTTCGCGAATAGTGCGATGACAGAAGAGTGTAAGCACATAAGTATTCTCATGCAATAACAAGTTGTGAGCAAAGTAATGTAAGCATACTACGAGCAAAGTTCTATGCAGTTCTAGCAAGCAGGTAACAAACATAAACCTTATTACCTAGGATGTCGAGTCTTGCACGTGGAGCGAAGCGTCGTTGTGGATCGTTGAGAGCACTGTTCTGGTTATAGTCTGGTTTTAATAAAAACGTTTTTCCCATATTAAAACCAAGTCCTCTATAACCAATGGCTCTGATACCAATCTGTCACACCCCCAAAATCCACCTGCGGAGTATCACCGCTTGGGAGCGTGACTGACCAGGATCAAGCCACCAATCATATCGAACATGCAGTTAATGTCAAGTATAATAAATGTAAACCAATTATTCAATACGATTGATGTTCCAACAAAACATAATTCAAGTAGCGGAAGCGTAATAATGAAGTCCAATGTAAATAGTTCAAGTGTTGTAAGTATAACATAACATCCACGATCCAAGCTCCACAACGACCTGCTCCTCCCTGTGCAAGCTCCATATGTACCTAATATCCTGCAAGGCATGCAGCAGAGAATCAACAACTAGTTGAGCGAGTTCACAGTTAACAGTTCAGTAATAGTATAGTGTGAGTAGTAGTATGTTCGTTCATTATGTCATGTATCGTATTGGTTTCCATCGCGGCCTCCCAGGCAGGTATGCGAAGATATTAGGGGAATGTTCATCCCGAGTATTCTAGACTAGGTTTATCCGTATCGCGGCCTACCAGGCAGGTGTGCGAAGTTTAGTAAAGTACAGTTCGCGGCCTTCCAAAGGCAGGTGTGCGAAGTCAGTCATAATATCGCGGCCAACCCTTGGCAGGTGTGCGAAGATCAGTTCAATAAGTGTTACTAGTCTAGTCGTAGTTCAATCAGCAGAGTATGTACCATAGTTCATCAATTCACATCACTACGTTCCAGTATAGATAAGTACCAGTAAATAATCAAATCCCATTCCCACCCTGGGAACCCCATGCCTTGGCTGTGTGAACTCACCTTGGTTTGCTCGGTATGTTATTGCTTCTAGGGTTTTATCAAACGTCTAAGTCCGTTACACACGACCTAGGATATGTTGCATATGATACAATGTAAGTGTTTGCATCAAATTACGGTTTACAAATCATTGACATTCAAGAGACTGTGTTTTGTGTGCTTATTGTATGCATAGATCGTTCATTCATGCAGGATTATACTGTTGCATTCAGTATCATACAATCATATACAGAATCATACATCACGTAAACAGTTAATCATATTCATATAGTTCATGCGTCGCATCTTTGATTTCACAGTTTAATCTAACGTAATTGTTAACCTGGTTACCACTGATAACATACTGAACATGTTATTATCGTTAATAAGCTTAACAGATTAATCATTATATAGTATGCAGCTCATTGATTCAATTTAAACATCAGACAGACAGGGCCTTGCCCTTCTAAAACTCAGACAAGTATGGGGGGGGTCTCCCCTGTTCAAAACTCGGATAGCACATGTAATCATACAACCTCGGACATATAATCAGCATGCAAACTCAGACATGGTCAATCATATTAATCTCGGTCCAAGGACATTTCATTAAACTCGGACAACCTCCAATCATTAAACTCGGACCATAACAAGCTATTAAACTCGGACCATAATCAATCTATTAAACTCGGACCATAAACAAGCTATTAAACTCGGACCATAAACAAGCTATTATACTCGGACCATTTGAAATACATTAAATTCGGACCAAGTGCAATTCATTAAATTCGGACCATGTGATATCACTTTAAACTCGGTCCATTAACAACCCATTAAACTCGGATCAAACTACACATTATATTCGGACCATTCACAACTTATTAAACTCGGACCAAACTACACATTATATTCGGACCATTCACAACTTATTAAACTCGGTCCATTCACAATCAAGTAAACTCGGACCAATCTAATTCATTATAGTCGGACCATTCAAATTCATTATATTCGGACCATATGCTTGTTAAACTCAGACAAATCGTATGTTTATAACTTCGGACCTCGATGCACTACCCATAACTCAGACAAGAGCATCCCAATTAAACTCTGACTAACAACAACGTACATACAAATGATCAATTCGACAGGATTATAACAGTTACGTATATCATTCAACCAAACCCTAATTCTAATCATATGACGGCAGATAACCAAGATTATTCAATCGATGTTAAACCACAACAATCATCACAATAATAACCTATCAAGCATGCATCTAATCATCGTCGTAATCTCAACTATCCAGAATTAAATCACAGAATATCACATGAGCAATTAGGGTTTTCCATGAACACATTCCATGAACACAAAATCAAGAAATCAATCAACAATTAATCATGAACAATGATTAAACAATTACCTTGAACGATTCTAGAGGAAGAGGAATCAAGTGTGATGATTTACTAGTGCCAATGATGATGGTGATGATTGCTAGGGAGCCAAAGAAATGAGAGTACGTGCTTGAATTCTTGTGAAAAGTGATTAGTGAAGTTTAGATTAGGGTTAAGTATCTAGGATTTCACTAATTACCATTTACATCCCTAAGTATTATATTTTACACATGCACACCATCTCATAACCATTTTCTAATTTTATCACTAAGTTCCCAATTTCACAAATAACAAACAACTATGCACAATCCAAATAATCAAAATATATATAATCCCATGGAAATCAATTGTGCTTATGACTAATCAATACATGAACGTGCAATAAGTACGAAATAAAATCTTAGAAATTCGAGTTGTCACACCAATCTATATGGTGCTCTTGCTACAGGCGCAGCGCCTGGAATGATGTCTATCCGAAACTCCACTTGCCTATCCGGTGGCAAACCGGGTAGTTCTTCAGGAAATACTTCAGGATATTCCGAGATAACAGGGATATCTTCAATCTTCGGCTTCGGCTCATCAATGGTAACTTGTGCCATATAAATGACACATCCTTTCTGCATGCATCTGGATGCCTTGAGCATGGACACTTGCTCAGGCAATCCATGTTGGGTGTCTCCTTGAATAGTAAGTGACTCACCAGACGGAGTCTTAACTATTACTTGCTTTCTATTGCACAGAATCTGGGCTTGGTTACTCGATAACCAATCCATGCCTATCACTATGTCGAATCCAGCTAGCTTAAAGGGAAGCAAGGATAACGGAAAGGAATGATTCCTAATGGATATAACACATCCATCTAGAACAGTCGAGGCGGTTTCTATGGTTCCATCGGCTAATTCCACCTCATATTTCACGCTTAAGGTTTTAACAGGAAGGTTCAACAATTTACAGAACTTATCATCTACAAACGACTTATCAGCTCCTGAATCAAACAAGACTCTAGCAAAAACATCATTTACAAGAAACGTACCTGTAATGACGTTGTCGTCAAGAACTGCCTCCTTGGCGTCCATTCTGAAGACTCTCGCATTAGTCTTCTTCCCATCATCTGCTTTCTTCGCATTCTTTGGGCAGTTGGGCCGAATGTGCCCTTTCTCGTTGCAACCAAAACAAGTTGCATCCTTCATTTTCTTGCAATCCACAGCTTTATGGTCTGTGGACTTGCAGATTCCACATCGTTTTTCTTGAGACTGGGATTTAGACTCCTGCCTGCATCTCCCAAAATGATGCCTCCTACAAACCTTGCATCTGGGTTTTTCACCTGACTGATCTCCTTTCTTGAACCCCGACCCTTTCTTATGGTCGTTGTTCCCTCTGTGTCGTTTCTCAGATCTACGTGAGGTGTCATCCTCACGTTTCCTTTTGTTCTCCTCTGAGCTCTTCATAGCTCTCAGTCTGACTACATCTTGAGTGAGGGAGAGGGATAGATCAGCTACGGATCTAAATGTCGTAGGCCTTGAAGCCTTGACGCTTGCCTTTATCTCCGGTGCCAGACCCCCAATAAATCGAGCAATCCTTCGCGGCTCCGGGGTCACCAGATAAGGCACTAACCGAGATAAAGTGTTGAACGTAGTAAGATACGCTTGACAATCGAGGTTCTTCATAACCAGAGATACAAAATCCGATTCAATTCTTTCAACCTCATGCTGCGGACAGAAATTCTCCTTGATCAGTGCTACAAACTGATCCCAGGTCATGCTATACAGAGCGGCCTTACCGGCAGCTTGTAGAAGTGACTTCCACCATGCTAACGCATCTCCCTTGAACGACTGGGACACGTACTTCACGACGTCCCTATCAGCGCACCCGCTGATATCAACCACAGTATCCATCTCATCAATCCACGTCATGCAATCTACTGCTCCTTTTTCCCCAGTAAAATCTCTGGGTTTGCAAGATACGAAATACTTGTACGTACAGGACTTGCTGTGCGTATCATGCTTCAGCTTGACTTCTTGCTTAGGAATACTACTGTGGTTGGAGGAGTGATTATCATCCTCATCCTTCTTCGGCTCACTCTTTTTAGAAGGTGGCTTACTATGAGCCTCAGAATGAGTCTTGGGCTTTACGTGCGTTACTGTTCGGGTCCTACTCCGAGTACCGCTAGATTCTCTGAATTGCCTGTCCATAGCTTTGGCAACAGCGTTATCTATCAGTGCTTGCAATTCTTCACCAGTGACGTGAATCCTGGTATTATCTGGGTGTTCTCCAGAATGACTGTTGGTCTCCTCCGATTTGGCCATTGTAGCTTTAAGCTACATAAAAGGACAAGGTCTTATTTAGAAACCTAACAGTATTATCGTTCTAGACGATTTATTAACCATGATATTAAGAATCATAATAGTTAATTTATTTAATTTCATTCAAGGCTTTTATTAGCAACTATATTATGGAATGAAATATATATATTGGCACAATAGGCCTAGTCACTTCGGACAATTACTAAATTATAAATTTAGATTTTTATAGGATTAGCATCGTATAATTTAAACAAATAATCCTTTACTAGGCAGGGAGTCATAAACCACAACTGCCACTATATGACGTAGTCATAACCCGTAGGTATCAAGTCATAAACAGACTTGTGTACAGATATAATCTGTAGATAATTTATTAAAAAGGGTGGCTTGTGTGATTTTACAGATCACGCTTGGCCAGGAATGTTAACATGTTTTCAGATGTTAACAGAGAGTTGAATCTTTTCAACCAGGTTTTACCATATTGGCTAGGCCTGTTAATAAGGCATTCAAGCTAGGTTCTACCTTACTAAGATTCTTATTAAAATGGTAAATCAAATAAAAATTGATATTTTCCATTTATTTTATTATTATATTCATGCACATAAATAAAATGAGAAATTCAAATTAACCATTTCAAATTTTAAATAAAGTAACTAGTACATCTTTTGCCCTAAACGGGACTTTAATTCAAATAACATGAATAACATGCCCGCGCAGGGGCTAAACAAATAACAACAACAGCAAATAAAATAAAACAAACCCACGCAGGGGTTAACAGAACAACATACCCACGCAGGGGTAGAATAAGAGAAATATACCCACGCAGGGGTAGAATACAGGAATAGATGTCCACGCAGGGACATGAGTAAAAGAGCTAACAACACAGGATTTAATAATCCTTCTTGCTCTTACCCTTAATCAAGTCAACAATCTTCTTGAACATACCGCAGTTGTGTCGGCGATCATTTTGCAACTCTCGTCGCACGTCGTGTATCCCCTGCAGGATTTCTTGGACTTGAGGTGGCGACATCATTGGCGCCGGCGGCGGTGGCTGATACTGCTGTGGCTGTGGAGGCTGCGGCTGCTGGTATCCCTGTGGTGGGAACCCAAAAGCTGATGGTCCCGTAGCCCAGGGACCTCCAAAAGTACTCTCCTGATTGAGAGGGTTGTAGCCTGAAGCTAACCAGTACGGATCTCCCGTATAATCATAACCGGGAGGAAAAGTCGGCTCAAAAGGGTTGAACTGCGCTGCGCTAGCATACGCAGGAATGGGCTCTCCAAAGTTCTGCGGCGGCAGTGGCGCAATAGTCGCAGAAGTAACCTCTGAGACGGGATGCTGAGACTCCCCCGTCTCTGACTCCTCGTGGAGCGGCGAGTAGCGGCCGCTACCAGAATGTCGAGGGGTGGCAATGCGAATCCCTCCTCGCGTAGACATACGCGCGTTCCTCCTTGGCCTCTGAGGCGGAGGAGGTAAAACCGGTGGTGGTGGTGGCGACGGAGTAATCACGTCGCGCCAAAAGGCCTCAGATGGGTCCTGCTGCAAAGGCGGCTGCTGAAGCTGCTGCTGCTGAGAGTGGTGCTGCGAGTGCACCGGAGAACCATGGTGAGACTGGAGCATCGGAGAGTTGTGGTGGCTGGGGGTGTAATACCAATCGTGCTGCCTGAACCTCTCCTCATAGCTATCAACACCATTGAATGGTGATCCCCTGTATGGTGACCCATCCGATATCTCAATGGGATGGTTAGGCGTGCCGGACGGTGGCAGGGAAGGGTCAGTGTCCTCGTCGACCTCCATCTCGTTACCACCAGAGAAGTGGTCTTCAGGTCCTAGTGGGTTATGACCCACTGGTTCATCCAAGTAAGCATCAGGGTTATACAGGCCCTGATAAGCTGGTGCTGGGTAAAGGTGAGGTGACTGGTGTAATGGAATGAAAGATCCATGGGAGTCGTGGGGCCCAATTTCAGAATGGGGCCCAAATGAGTGGGGTAGGGATGGCGAAGTGCTCAAAGATACCGAGTGCCTGGCTGGCTCGGCGAATGATCTCCAAAGATCATGGGCTGCAGTGTTGTGCGAAGCTGATGGGGCTCGCCTGTGTGAGGGTCCTGCCTCGTGGTCATGTGATGTGGTAAATCCTCCTCGTCCTCGCATACGTGGCGGCATGATGAACCTGTCAAAAATCAAACAAGTTGCACAACAAAATATATAAGACAAAGATAAAAATAAAAATAAAAATAAAATAAACGAAATGTCGAACATTTCCTAAGTTCTTTGTCTAGACTCGAAAATCGAGGATTGTGCAATTGTGTAACTGAGATTAAACACAAAGGACTAGTGTTTAATTCACTCAGCGTTGACTCTGATACCAACCTGTCACACCCCGATTTCCACGTGTCACCGGTGGGCCCGGTGTGGGGTACAGTGACGTAGTTGGCATCGTCATAGACAAACAACACAATATAATAATGCACAGCGGAAGTAGAATAGATACATTTCAACTTTAATTAAAATGACATAATAAACATCATAAGTAGTTGAAACGGATCCACAGGCGGATCAAATAAAAATAAGATAAAATTGTTCAACAGTTATTTGTCGTCCGAGCTTGCGAGACTATAGTGGACGCTCTTAGGAAACAGCCAGCCTATTTCGTATAGTACCTGCACTTAACCTTTTGGGAAAATACGTCAGTTTACACTGGTAAATACAAATCGACTGACTCATTTTGAAAATGATTGAAAATTGATTTAAATGCACAAGGCATAAATATTTTTATTAACTTGGGATATTTATGCAATATAAACTTGTGAACGATTTACATGTACCCGTACTTACGGTGGCCCGGGATCTGCTGTCCGGGCTAAAGATTAAATGACACACCACATTAAAGAGTTATACACGCCGGGTGTACGCCTACACCCCGTGCTCTGGTCGTGGCCATCTTGTAAGATAATGCCAAGGATATCCGGGACACGGTCAATAACCCCCCAAAGCCTAAAGTAAGACAAGACTGTTTAAACGAGTCGCACAAGCTATTCAAGACTGTACACCCATAAGGTGCAGGACTTGTGCGCCCGATCAAGCGGTATTTTAAATACCGTACCCCAAGCCCGTATAGGGAAAATAAGTCAAAATGTATTTACCTGAGCAAGTATGAATCACAACAGTAAGTGTAGGTAGCTTTTACTGGGCCTCCTAATCTGGAACAAAGGTTTATAATGACCTATTAGATTCCTAACGGGTCTTTTATTTAAGCCTAAGCTTTGACCGGTTAGTTTTTTTAAGGATGATACGGTACAACCGCACGATTAAGCGAAAGACCGGATAGAATGTGATTTAGACCCGACAAGTTTGAATACTTGTATAATATGGGTATACTAAATACATTCTGGATTTTGAGATAAAAATGATAACGTTTGACCCGGTTCGGTCAATTTACGCAAACTAGTTACGTAAACCGAACCGAACGCAAAAAGGGCGTTACGGGTAGCCAATAGAGTCAAATGCAAGTTCCCTGAGATAATATGCTTTGAATATGATATAATATCAGTAAGTTATGTTCTATATTGCCCGGAATAATTTTAAACTCAATTTATGCCTTATAAGGGCATTTTGGTCATTTAAAAGATTATAAAAGAGTCAAATTAGAAATCTGAGTTTCGGGTCTGGTTTATACAGTAAATATACTTCATTTAACATGTTATAACAGTAGGGTATGACCCATATACCAAACTTAACATTTAAAATCAAACTATGCACCGTAGGGGTATTTTAGTAAATTCACAAGGGCTAAAATGCCAAAACTGGAAATCTGAGTTCATATACTTATACTTACTGTTATTATATGAAAATATGCTAATTACATCAGTAGGTATAAGTTTTATATGTTTAAAATGAGTATAACGCTTACTATGCGCTAAAATGCTTAAAATGCGATTTAACGCCGTTTCCGGGCTTTCAAAATAAATCTGGGACTTTTATATTTCCAGAACACTTAAAATAATTTATTTAACATATAAAATCAGTAGGAAAAGGTTTCGGGTCAAAAGAATGCATAAAACTCATTTTATGGCTTAAACGGTCAAAACCGACATAAACCGAAATAACTAAGCGATCTAAGATACGATCAGCCAAAAATTAAATAAAAATCATCAAAAATCCCAAAATATTATATAACATCAGTGGGTAAAAAGTTTTGTATCAAAACGTGGCCTGAAATGGGTTATACGCGAAAAGGCCGTTTATGTAACTTAAGAACATAGTTTTACGCTAATGACCATAACTCAAAATCTGGACCACCAACTGATCCGAAATTTTCGGTGCAAGTTTATATATTAGAAATAAAGATTTCTACTCTTTCACTTTTCCAAAAATCACGTTTTATATCAAAAAGGGCAAAATAGTCAACTTTTAAGCATAATCGGAAACATGCAAATGAATCGGCTAAGTATAGACACAAACAACAAAAATTCCAGAAAGTTTTACCAAAATAAAAATGGTCAAAAATACTCTCCAATACAGATCTCAAACATGCATGTACGAATCCGAATCGATGGTCTACGAAATAGTCGTTTTATAAGACTTTCTGTTCCGATTCGTATCTATACTAAAGATTGTCGAGTTGATCATGGTAAAACACATTCTTATATTCATTATAAAGCTATCTATGATGATCAAACAGATTGCATGTCATCTACATTACCATTTAAGCTATTTTTCACAAAAACCATTTCTGTTGACTTTTTAGAAACAAGTTTGACTCGACAATTAGCATGCATAAAGTGGGAATCAGTGAATACCCTTTTGAGGGTTTGTTTCCCACATAAATACCAACATATATCTGGTTTCAATTTGAGAAATGACATAGTAAAACTCGTTTAATCAGAAAGTCAAAGTATAAGAACAACAGTTTGACTTTTAGCAATTAAACTATGCTAGAACGAATTTATGATGATATGAAAGATTACCAAGGTCCTAATGAAGTCTAGCAAACACTTGGAGTCGGCCTTGATGTCCAGAAATGCTCCTGGAATGCTCTGAGAATCTTTGCAAGTTGAATGTCCTTGTTACTATCACAAGTGCTCAACAAAAGTGGTGAATGATCTGCTTTAAAGGTGAATTTAGAGGTTTGTGGATAGCTTACTGTTGCCTTAGGCATGCAAGGGTTTTCATTGGAGCATTTGGAGGTGCATACAGCTGTTTAACACTTCAAATTCGGACCAGAATTGCAATTTTCGCGAATTCCTGATGCTGGGGGGTTCACGCGGCCCGCTTGGGTCTGTCCAGGCGGGTTGCCTGACCTGCTGATCAGCCAACAACTTTCAAACATTGACAGCTTTGGTCCCTGATCTTGTATGCGATGTTTCGGCCTCTTATCTTGACCCGTAAACCCCCAAACTTGGTTTTTTAAGAGCCTTGGGACATTTACCTACATGGTAATGTCCTCGGATAACTTTGCGCTCAACCGAAAAGCCATGAAATTCGACGTTGACGCTTTTAACCCCTCAAGTACGGTTTTGGCCATAACTTTCTCATACGTTGACGAAACTTCACGAAATTTTAATCACATATTCTAGTGAGTATATTTTAGCTTCTCAAAGCTTCGGGTCTGCCAAAAGTTCACTCAGAGGTATAAATTAAACATGTTGACACTTTTGGCCCCTATAGTTTGCAATTCCTCACTTTTGTGCAATTTCCGCATCGTATGATCCATGAACCATCCGTTTAAGGTTATAAACATTATGTAGGGTTATCATAGAGTCTATCTATCCATTGTTGACACTTTGGACCCTTACGTTCCATAGTTTTCACTGTTTGTCACTTTTAGTCCCTCTAAAGTTTGTTTTCACATACCGGAACCTTATGACACGTGTCAAGACATTATTGGACGAAATTTTTCGAGGTGTTACAGAAATCTTGTTTGAAAGGTCCCTTATTCTGAGATACTAGGTCTTTATGCTCAGTGATATCTGGGGTATTATCCCAGGACTTCTGCTGTATGGAAATACTGGACCTAGTCCCCGGATAATACTTTTTGCAAATGCTTTGAAATATAAGCTCGCCCTCAGCAAATTGATGAAACAATAAAATTGATAGTCATTGCTGTTGTAACAAAAGATCCTCTAAAGGGGACACACCAAAAGTCGAAGCCGTCATCTCTTTGCGTATATGGAAGTATCGACCTGAGCTCTCACGGCCCTCGCAATTTAACCCCTGAACAGATATCATCTGTGGTATACTCACCTGTAAGACTGAATATTGGGATCTGGATACGGGAGTATATTCAAGTAGTGGGACACGCAAATAAGTTTAAGTATCTAAATCATTAAACATCATATCTCGGATCAGTTGAACTTTGTATAAAAATTTAAGTGGACAAATATACTGACAATCTAGGTGAATTGTTTAGAACTTAAAATGAAATGAAGCTTAACGATGTTAGTGACATGTCTCAATAACTGATATGATCCTCTTACACAAACTCACAAAAAATATTGTTTGTAAATATTTCATTTCTGCATTTCGTTATTTCTACAATTGATGTCTTTATTTTCTTAATTTTCAAAATCCAAAAAGATTTTCGGTGTGTTTTAGCATAAATTTTTGAGAAACTCAAAAAGATTTTCGACAACTGATGTTGGAAAGCTGATTTTCAAAGTCTCAAGTGCTAAACATGATGACATTGTTGTGAGGGGGAGTGTGTACTTTGAAATTAAAATGTTTTCAAAATATAATATTACAATTGGTTCATCAAAAAATCTTTGTTTGATCTGAGGGAGAGTCAGTGTTGGTGTATACCTCTATACTTGAAATGTTTAGATATGGAAATTTACTGTGAGGTAGAGTTTATGCAGGTTAAATTTGAGTTGGGTTATTGATCCTGAGCAGAACTAGAACCAAGTTTCGATCTTGAAACAATCTTCTAAAGAGTCAGGTCATTCGATTCTGAGAGGCTTATAAGAGCCAGGTTTCGACTCCTGAGAACTCTGTGGATAGAGCTTGTGCCAGGTTTCAATTCTGTGGACAAAGTTTGAGCCAGGCTAACGATCATGAACCTGTGAAAGCCAGACAACGATCCTGTGGCAGATGATGCTGAAGAACTAGAGGAATGCCAGCATATCGCAAGGGGGAGTCTGAAGACAATGTGAAAGAGAAGAGAGAGTGAAGCCCAGAGGCTAATCAAGGCTGAAGTATGTCAAGACTCGACACAGTCAGACTCGTCAACATCTGAGGGGGAGTCTGTTGGTGCATACATCTGTCGACTTCGTCTTGTATCGAGTCTTAGACTAGATTGTATAGATCAGGGCACGTTTTACGAGAAAATAGGAAGGTTTAGAGTGTTAGTTTTTGATTTCGCTCTAAATGCACTAATAGGTGATTCCGCCCGGAATCAGAAGTTGCTGATTCCGCTCCAACAGTCATGGTGTTATTTCTGGCGAAATCAGAACCCTATATATAGGGCTCTCAGGAGCGAAATCAGTAATATACTCCTTGTATTCCATGCTGAAGTGCAAGCTGTCTCTACCTTTGTTTCTTGTTTTCCGCACCTGAAACAGAGTAAAAATCCTCTGAACGACTCATTCGGGTCAGTCGCACGATCATACAGAATGTTGCCTCAAATTTCCAGCTCTAACTTCCAAAAACTCTTCAAATTTATTCTAACTCTTTTAAACTTATTCCAGGACTTAATGTTTCAGCATTGTAGCTTGTTTTCACTCCATTTTCAGCAACTTTATGTATCAAGACTTGGAAAAACACAATCTAATCAATAGCACGCAATTATAAATAAAACTAAACTAGAAATAACGGAAAATTGTACAAACTATACACGAATAAAGGATGTATTTTGCAATACATCAAACACAAAATCACTAAATTCTTATCTAGGGTTGGTTCCTAGACTTGTAATCATATCAATTTTGCCATAACTTCAATCATTCATTCAAGAATTTCATTTATGATAGTTCATGACAATTCAAAACATCACCAAAGATCAAAATTGAACATACCTTGTGATCTCCTAAGTATAATGATCACGAATTTAGCTTGGAATTGATTTCAATTTTGTTCCTTTCTTTGATTTTGAGAAGATTTGGTGAGTTTAGGGTTTTAAGAGATGAACTCTCTGTGGTTCTGTGTTTAGGTCGAAAAGAGCACACACACAGTGTGTGTTTTTAAGCTTATCTCTTGTTTTATAAAATCAAATTCATGTATGTCCATTTTGGTCCCTCTAGTGTTAATATTTGTAAAATGGGTTAGAATCCCTTGATTCTTCATTATTCATAACATAAAAATTAACTAGGTTAAATATCCCTAGTTTTAATTTTTTTAAACTTGTTATCAATATTATTAATTATACATGTATACACATATATATAATTTAATATTTTTGGTGTGTTACAAGTCTACCCCCTAGTATCACTGACGGTAGTATCCTTGGCACTTGTTGACTCGCCGCCGGCGGAAGTAACAGGCATGTCTTTTCCGGACACATGGAAATCGCTAATGGGAGAATCAAAAATAGACACTGGGGTGGAGCTAGAAAACAGTGGTGTGGTAACAGAGCTGGGCGTCATGACAATGGATGTAGTAAATAACGGCGGTGGCATAGAACGGCCAGTTGTGAAGGCACTCGCTTGGGATATCAGATCAGCAAGAGTAACGCTTTGGCCGCCAGCGGCGGAAGGAACAATTTCACCAGAGGTTAAAGGCATAGAGGACCCACTCTCAACTTGGGCCTCAGCAAGGGAACCTGCATCAAAGCAAATATTTAGAACATAAATAAAGGAACCAAATCCTATATTGACAAATACGACCACTTACCAACGTGTAACGCTTGAGCAGCTTTTGTTGCTTGAAAAGTGGACAAAGGGGGCATTATCCTACGCCTCTTAGGCGCGGGGCGCGGACTCACCAAAGCAAGGGCGGAGGTAACAGCTACATCCTTCGGGGTTGTGGATACACTTGCCGTCACGGGTGAAGCAGTCATCCCCGCAGTAGCAATATTCTTCCCAGATATCCTTATCCGGGATGGTTTCCTTGTTTCTTCAACCGAAACCCCACCGCTGGGGGGAGGATTAGACACTTGAGCAGTTGAACCCGCTGGTACGGCGGGAGGTAGAAATTGTTCGATGTGAATCTTCAACACATCAGGCTCCTGCTCCCCAACCACGCGGTCCGCAGACCTCAGAGCAACGTTCCGAGGAGGATTAAAAAAGTCAAACAAACTCCATTCACCTATTTGACATCCACATACGTTAGAAAAAACACAACCTGCAAATTACACCAACAGCAAATTGACACGTACCTCCATCAACCCTTTGAAAGGCAGGGTACAACCAGCTATTACGCCATAGCAAACTCATTCCAGCCTTCACCAGTGCCCCCTCCGGGATCAGCTGGCACTCTGAGGGCCGTTGGTTAACCTCTTGAATAGAGCGTTTTCAATATAGGCATAAGCAGGTGGACCATCGTCTTTGAATTTATCTTTTGCTCCCATTTCCCTCCAGTGCATCCCCCCGGGGATGACGCCAGCATCAATATAGAAGAATTTCTTCTTCCAGTCCTTATCCCTGGAACTTGCAGGGGATGTCTCTCAGGCAAGACACCCCGATGTCTCGTCGATCGAATGTAAAAAAAGGGGGATTTCCATACAAGAATGAAAAAAGCCCTAAACACCATGATTTCAGGGTATGACCCAATGCTATGCAGGAAAATTCGAAATGACGAAGTTTAACTAATCCTAGAGGATGCATCTGAGAGATGTGAATCTGGTATTCGTCAAGAACAGGCTTACAAAATTTGGTGATTGGCAAACGCAAGTTGCAGAATTTGAAAAAATTACTAAACAAAGTAATTTTCCCCTGTTTCAGAGGAAATGTCGTATCTCTCTTCGACGGCAACACCGGATTCCACTCCGGTTTAATATCGTACTCTTGTAGAAGATTGTTGAACGATATTGTTCCCCACTTGCAATATAAGGCGTCGGAACTTGCCTGGGCTGAAGAAGATTCGCCGGTTTTGGAAGCCATGGTGTGCAATCAAGAACTTGAAAGAGATGAAGGAAAAGAACGAAATGAACAAAACCCTAACGGACAGGCTATTTATAGAAAAGAGGAAAACAACCCTTCAAATTCAAAAAAGGCAAACAAGATGGGAATGCGTGTCAAACTAGGGAAAGTACAACTGTCATCCTACTGATGACCTAACTGTCACACCCTTTCACATTACCGCCACAATTTAAAAAAGCGTAGTACTTCCATTTGAGAAATATGCACTCAAGGGGGTATTTTTACTTTTTCCTTCTTAAGTCCTCTCATGAATTTCATCTCATAACTTCGGACTGGGGGGGGGGGGCATGACGAGGTATGACCCGGAACGGTTACCCCGACCCGGTTATTACCTATTATTTTATTATAAATTTTCAATTACACATGTTTATTCTAGAATGTTCCACTCTGCATCGATAAATTACGTAAACAAATCCCCAGTATGTTGGGAAGATCATGCAAATCCCTAAACTATCGGAGTACATCCTAGTTTAGGGGAAACCCTAATAATAAACTATAAATAGAGATAAACATCAAAGGTATGAGGATTCTGCTCTCGTTTACTCTCTCTCTATCTCTATACGTACATTCTTACTCCCACAAACCGAGACTTATTCTAACACCGGAGGGTGGTTACAGGAATAACCCCATTCCTGTAACAAGTCCTAACGGTGTTTTGTTTTGCAGCTAGCTGTTCGGATCATCAAGAGTTGAAGTCCTAGTCGAAGCCTACCGTTCAGGCCAGTGTTTCTTCATACATAAAATTAAAAGTGTAACTTTATTTTCTAACATTGTAATCGAACAATAATGATAAATTTATTTATTTATTTATTGAATTTGAATGGTTTTTAACCATATTTTTGTATTTTCACGAAATATACGTGTGTGTAAATTATTCACTAATCATATTAGAGTATGAGGGAAAAGATCAAATAGGAAGTTAATTTTCGCTAGGAAGGATAGGAAGCCATAGGATTATGACATGTGGCAAATTTTAAAATAAAGAGAAAGGGTATTTTAGTCAATCCAACTCCTTCTTCTTCCTTTTTCAAAACCCAGTAAATTCAAAAACCCACCATTTTCAAAACCCACCATCTTCAACTATTTCTTCACTTTCTATCTCAATAATCACTACATTATAGTGCGATTTTCATCACCAATCAATGATTCAGAACCCGATCAACGTGTTCTTTAGCTTTTTTTGAAGAAAACCCAGTTTAATTTCATAAAAAAATCTCGTTTTTTCCGGTGATTTTGGAGATAATCACTCGATTCGTTCGATTCGAGCGTTGATAAGTGTTTCTATCATTCAAAATTTGTCAATTGATGAAGAAATCGGCTTCGATCCATGTAAGAAATTCTTTAATTTCATTTTCATGATCTGGGTTTTTGATTTAGTCATTGCGTTTTACAATCTTTGCGGGGGTCCGGGGGCGGCAGGCCCCGGTAGCGGGGTCCCAGGGGCGGCAGCCCCTGGCGGGGTCCAAGGGGCAGAGCCCCTGGCTGGGGTTGAGCTGCCATTGCGTTTTAGAAGAATTAATTTTCCATAAATTGGCTCATTTCGAAGACAGTAATTCGTAGACAATTCAGACAGTTCACAGTGACACATTTTTTAGGTGTTTTCAGTCCATTGCGTTTTAGAATGAGTCATTTTTAAGTGTTTTCTGGCCATTGCGTTTTACATATAAGACATTTCTTTGTGTTTTTGGTGCATTGCGTTTTAGGTAAAACACATTTTTATGTGTTTTCTGGCCATTGCGTTTTACAAATAAGACATTTCTGTGTGTTTTCTGGCCATTGCGTTTTACAAATAAGTCATTTCTTTGTGTTTTTGGTGCATTGCGTTTTAGGTAGAACACATTTTTATGTGTTTTCTGGCCATTGCGTTTTACAAATAAGACATTTCTGTGTGTTTTCTGGCCATTGCGTTTTACAAATAAGTCATTTCTTTGTGTTTTTGGTGCATTGCGTTTTAGAAAAATGTCATTTTTTAGGTTTTTTTTTTCATTGCGTTTTACGTAACTGGTGGTTTTTCTATTGCGTTTTACGCAACTGGGTTTTAATTTTTTTTTTTTAAAATATAGCAATAGTATACTCGTTTTAAAGAAAAAAAAACGCTCGTTTTTTTGGTGCAATTTTTATAAAAAATAATGTCGTATGAAAGAGTTATTAACGTTTAAAAAATGGGGGGGAATTGGAGGAGAGAGAAACTATTGGCTTGGATTGACTAGAATGCCCTTGAACAAACTCACGCGCCTCTTTTATTCTTTTCAATTTCCCTGATTTAATCTTAGCCCTTGATTAACTTAATGAATGGTCAAGATCACTTCCTATCCTTCCTAGCCAAATAAACTTCCTATTGTATCTCCACCCTAGAGTATGATGTCAATCTTTCAAACGTATAATTAACAAACATTAAAAGTTGAATGAAACACATTCATAGCTTTTGACGTTTAGTTTGTTTTTTTGTTTGTTTTTATAGAGATGGAAGAGTAAATTGCCATTTTAGTCCCTGAGTTTTGTTTAAATTTACCATTTTAGTTCAAATAGTTTTTTTTTTGCCTCTCGGTCCCTGACTTTTCCCTTTTATTGCCATTTTGATCACATACACTAACTCCATCTTTAACCAGAGGTATTTTGTGGATTTTCATTTTAAATGTTTTCAATTGCCATTTTGATCCAATTCCAAAAAATCAAAAAAATTCCAAAAAATCAAAAAAATTCCAAAAAATTCTAAAAAATAATAAAAATTCTAAAAAATCATAAAAATTCTAAAAAATCATAAAAATTCTAAAAAAATACAAAAAATCCGTTTCGGCGCGAACCGTTTCGAACCCGAACCGTTTCGAGCCGAACCGTTTCGACGCGAACCGTTTCGACCCGTACCGTTCGACGCGAACCGTTTCGACCCGTACCGTTTCGACCCGAACCATTTCGAGCCGAGCCGTTTCGACGCGAACCGTTTCGAGCTGAACCGTTTCGACCCGTACCGTTTCGAGCTGAACCGTTTCGACGCGAACCGTTTCGAGCTGAACCGTTTCGAGCTGAACCGTTTCGAACTGAACCGTTTCGAGCCGAACCGTTTTGAACCGAACCGTTTCTAGCTGAACCGTTTCGAACCGAACCGTTTCGAGCTGAACCGTTTCGTCGCGAACCGTTTCGACCCGTACCGTTTCGAACCAAACCGTTTCGAGCTGAACCGTTTCGACCCGTACCGTTTCGAGATGAACCGTTTCAACCCGTACTGTTTCGAGGCACGGTTCGCGTCGAAACGATTCAGCTCGAAACGGTTCGGGTCGAAACGGTACGGGTCGAAACGGTTCAGCTCGAAACGGTTCGGGTCAAAACGGTTCGGGTCGAAACAGTTCAGCTCGAAACGGTTCGGCTCGAAACGGTTCGGTTCGAAGCGGTTCAGCTCGAAACGGTTCGGCTCGAAACGGTTCGCGTCGAAGCGGTTCAGCTCGAAACGGTACGTGTCGAAACGGTTCGCGTCAAAACGGTTCGCGTCGAAACGGTTCGCGTCGAAACGGTTGGGGTCGAAACGGTACGGGTCGAAACGGGTCGAAACGGGTCGAAACGGTTCGGGTCGAAACGGTACGGGTCGAAACGTTACGGGTCGAAACGGTTTGCGTCGAAACGGTTCAGCTCAAAACAGTTCGGGTCGAAACGGTACGGGTCGAAACGGTTCGCGTCGAAACGGTTCAGCTCGAAACGGTTCGGCTTCGAAACGGTTCGCGCCGAAACGGATTTTTTGTATTTTTTTAGATTTTTTTTTAGAATTTTATGATTTTTTAGAATTTTTATCATTTTTTAGAATTTTTTGGAATTTTTGATTTTTTTGGAATTGGATCAAAATGGCAATTGAAAACGTTTAAAATGAAAATCCCCAAAATACCCCTGGTTAAAGATGGAGTTTTTGGATGGAGTTAGTGTATGTGATTAAAATGGCAACAAAAGGGAAAAGTCAGGGACCCAGAGGCAAAAAAAACTATTTGGACTAAAATGGTAAATTTAGACAAAACTTAGGGACTAAAATGGCAATTTACTCGAGATGGAAAGACCAAACACAAGAAAAGAACAATCATTAATTTCTTGTCGGCGATGAAACTAAACTTAGTTGGGGTCAATTGTAAAATAAGAGCTTAAGGGTATACGGTGTGTGGTAAACTTCATCCGTAAGGCGATTACCAATCGGTAACACCATCGCCGATGGTGTTATCGATCGGCGAAGTTCATTGAGCGGGAAAGCTTTACCGATGCAGGGTAAGTTGTTTGTGAGATATGAAGTTGTCAGCTTTTGATTTATATGTTTTTTTTAATAATAGTTTGCCTAATCCAAGTGTCTAACCACCGTTAATGTTTTTGAGTAATAGGTAAACAAAATAGGTAAAATGACGTGGCACTGTTTCATTGGGTGATTTGAACGTTTATATTTAATCCAAGTGTTTAACCACTCCCTACAACCTAATAACAGCCAATGGGGTGGTGGTCCATTGGCAAAGACAAAACTATTAAAATACTTTGGGAGAAGAAGTCTTGGGTTTAAGTCTCACAAACAGCAGAAAATAAAAGAAATTTGCTGTTAAAAAAAGAGCTTAATAACAACTTGATTCGGCTGTATTTCTAAATTTCATATTGAGATTACACTGCTAATGCATGTCTATGGTCTCATCTAGAGATTCATTCTACATTTCATTCCAATCTTGGGAGTGGAATTAAAGGCAAGCATGGATACAGTTGACAATTAATGATACGTGATATGTTAATTGTAAAATTTTATCACAACATTTTTGTGTGTAAAATATTATTTTGTAAAATATAAAATGTCACGGAATCATTAGTGTTGACATTTTAGGGTCGCGAAACCAGCGGCCAAACCATTTGTTTATACGGGTTGTGTTTAGGTTCACTAATTCAACCCGCTAAGGCTGGAGGGTGTGGGGGCGCCACCCAACCCAGCTGACACACCATAGCGCCCCACCCCCGCCATACTCCACACCCTCGGCGCTATGCCGAGGCGCTATACAACCGTCGCCACCATGGTAACGAGCGGCAACGCACAAGGACCGAGAAGCATTTAACTTTTGGACCCTTGAAAACGGTCAAAAATTTAAAAAAAAAAATTTACTTTTTAATTTATTTATAAATTCACACTATAAATACCCACTTTCTATCTCACTTTTTAAATCATTCCTCTCACTTTCTACCTCAATTTTTATACAACTCTCTTCATTTTTTTTTAAACTTCCCAACAATGTTTCCCAACAATCCAAACAACCCATAGGATCCGACCAATTCGTTTTTTTAATGAAATTATGTTTTTACTTTTAATTTTGTAGTTATTAAAATTGCCATTTAATTTAAAAAAAATAAATATTTAAATAAATAATTAGTTAATCATTACACGGGGCTCTATCCACACCCTCCAAATTAAAGGGGGCATGATAAAGCCCCCTTGCTGACATGGCGATGACATGGATCATACTTGGCATTATAAAGCCCAAAAAGGCTCCATCCACACCTCATAGCCAAACATGCCAACCCAAAACTCACTAATTCGACACGATTACCAACCCTAGCTATAAGTACCAAAGAACACCCACCTAACTTGTCTTGCATTTCTTTAATTCTTGTTCTTCGTTTTGAGTAATCGTGGGATAACTTCAACTACTTTGAGACACATTGAAGGACCTATCCGCGCAACATATCCAATATTTAATTTCTGCTCATAAAGATTTGGATTAAAACATAAGCTTTAAAAAGATTAAGGGGTTGTTTATTTACCTTTTAATGAGGTTCTTAATGGTTCAGACCTCTTACTGGTTCAACACTTAATTGTTCAGACTGTTTGTTTCATGAGCAGATGTCTGAATGGTTCAGACATTTGCCTCTGAATGGTTAAGATTTAGGGTAAATTACAGTTTTCTTTCTTTATGTTTGTATCAAATTACAATGGATAGCCTTTAACTTCAGTAATTACAGACACAATCCTTTATTTGGAAAACTCACTACAACATACGTCCTTTAGCATTAATCTGGTTAAAATTTTCAGTTAACTTTAGTCACATAAGGGTAATTTAGTCTTTTTACCAATTATCAAATCATTTAAGAAATATTTTAATAAACAATACAAAAATAATACCTAAAATACATTCTCTCCTAAACAGTCCCTCTCTCTCTCTAAACAACTGGCAGTACCACCAAACTCCACCACCATTTATGAACCCTAGAACAACTCTGTATAACAATCCTAAAATTCGATTTCTTTAATCATAGTTGGGCATGAAGATGTTGGGGCTTTTGATAAGAAGATGAAAACGAGTACGTTGGTGCAAGAATTACGTTGAATCTGTGCCGTCAGATGCTATGGCCGGAGCTCCACCTTGAAACCGTCAACAATCATGGCAGTGTTCGGTATCATTGAATAATTTGATAATTTCCTTTTCGTTTTTGGACATACGTCGTGATATACGTCAACAATCATGGCAGTGTTCGGTTTACGTCAAGAAGATGTTGACGAAGTTCATCTCCAGTGGAGCACCACCATTGTTGCACCTCTGCAATCTACTAACATCATCTCCGATTTCTCCATTCAAACCTTGTTGACACAGGTCTGATTGTTGACGGTTTCAAGGGTTGAAGAGGGTGAACAAGGTTTCAGATTTGAGGCAGTCATGTTGGTGGCGATGTTGAGGATATCGGTGTTGGGAAATTATAATCCGGCTCCTGGTGTGGAATCCGTGTCGGTTTTCCCTAAAAACTTTGTGAAATGTAAGTTTAATACTTCTTGTTTCTTGTAAGCATCAAAATTCTTGTTACGACATTTGAATTCCAAGAGTAGTTCTTTATTTCTACAATGGTAGTAGCAGGTTAAGAAACTGAACTTTTTGATTGGATTGAAAAACAAAGGTAAGTTGTTGGTTTATTGCCTTATGTTTGTTGTTCATTGCATATGGAGAAATGTTGTCATATGATAATTTTGATAATTTGACATTGTTGATGAACAGGAGAAATGTATGTGTATATTATATAATTTTTTTTATTTTTCTAAATAAAGAGTAAAATTACCGATCTACCCTTATGTGCAAGTCACATGATCATAGATAATTTAAATTTTTAACCTAGTTAGTGGTAAAGGACGAAAGGTGTAATGAGTTTTTCAAATAAAGGATTGTGACTGTAATTATTGAAGTTAAAGGTTATCCATTGCAATTCGATACAAACATAAAGGACGAAAAGTGTAATTTTTCCTAAGATTTATATAGAGTTTGAATTGTTAAGACCTCTAATCTGAATTGGTCAAACATTTGCCTCTGAACGGTTAAGCATTATACGGGCTCTTAATGATTCAGACCTCTTACTGGTTTAACACTTAATGGTTCAAACCTCTTACTGGTTCAGCACTTAACTATTTTTTTTTTTTTTGAACGGCAAATTTTATTAAGAAAACAAGAACAAACACAGACTATACAAACAGAGAGACAAACAAGAAATACATGAAATTACATGAAACTGAAAGAGCACCAATCCGACCAATCTAGAGTATGCATTTTTCCTCGGTATTTCACCCAATGGAAGCTAGTGGCCTTGATTTCAGCAATCAGCTTGGAGATATCCACCCGAAGACTAGAGAAGATTACTTCGTTTCGCAATTTCCAGATACTCCAGCAGGAGATTAGGACAATGGCATGTACGATTTTCTTCAGAGCAGTTGATCCGGTGATGTGGCGATGAACTTGCAGCAGATCTTTTATTGTAAAGGCGAAGATGGGTGGGATTTTGGTCCAACCCGAGATCGAATGCCAAACAACAGAGCATACCAAACATGAAGTGAAGATATGTTCAATCGATTCTTCCTTTTCACCGCAGAACGGACAGAGTAGAGATGGCATGATCACGTTTCGTCTTGATAAGGCGACCCTAGTTGGTAGACGATCCAAGTTTAATCTCCATCCAAAGATGTTGACTTTGCGAGGGACCCAACCATTCCATTCAAAGTTTTCCATGTCTGGGGGATGATCATTATTAGACAAAAGCTTTTTAACCGATTTTACCGAAAATACCCCTGAAGTATCAAGCGACCACTTCCAATTATCTTTGGCATCGGACAACCGGCACTGCGCAATAATGGTAGTGATATCAGCGAACTCAGCTTGTTCCAGCTGTGAACAGGGTTCTCTGTGCCAGCACCACTTAGCATTTCTAACTTCATTATTCCCCGGACTATGGATACGATCCTGGACACTACAACCTTTGAATTTTTCCAACAAGTAAAGTGCGGGGAAACGAGTTTTTAATGGTGTATCCAAAATCCAAACGTCGGTCCAGAACTGCGTGTCAACACCATTTCCCACTTTACTATTAATACGATTACAAAGGTGGATATTTTTTCTTTGAAGTGTTGCTTCTTTCTTAATAATATTGTTCCACACGCCCGAAAGACCTCTTCTTGATGGAAGAAAGTTACCTTGTTTAGGGTTAAAATGAAGGCAGGAGACGACCAATCTCCAGAGCCTATTGGGCTCTGATTTATACCTCCATGCCCATTTCGCTAAGAGACTACAATTCGTGTTTTCCAATGAGCCCAATCCAAGTCCCTCGTTTTTTACCGGTTGCGTCGCAATCTCCCAACGAACCCAATGCATCTTTTTCCTTGCATCCGTATCCCCCCATAGAAACTTTCTTCTTATTTTTTCGAGTTTGTTGATTACTAACCCAGGTGCTTGATATAGCGAGAAATAGTAAACGGGTAGGGAGTCAAGTACCGCTTTGATGAGTGTTGTTCTGCCTCCGATAGATAGAGTAGTTGCCTTCCAAAGTGATAGTCGGGCTTCAAAGGACTCGATGACCGGGGCCCAATTGCTATATCGATTCATATTACCACCCACCTTCAGCCCGAGATACAAGAATGGTAGTGAGCCGGCCTTACACCCGAGAAGATTTGCCATGTGGTTGCATTCATCCGCAGCGATACCCACACCATAGAGGCACGACTTGCTGAGGTTTATTTTTAATCCAGAGACTAGATAAAAACATCTCATAAGCCGCCTTATGTTAAGTATGGTGCTTTCATCCCAGGCCCCTAAGAGCATCACGTCATCCGCGAAGACTAGGTGTGATACTTTTGGTCCATTATTAGGTAGGGATATCCCTTTAATGAAACCCGCCGAAGATGCACTAATCATGAAACTTGAAAGAGCTTCCATGGCTAGAATGAAGATGAAGGGCGAGAGTGGGTCCCCTTGCCTAACCCCCCTGAAGCATTGGAATTCCTTCGTTGGGGAACCATTTACCAAGACCGAGGAGCGTGAGGAGACCAGAATACCATGGATCCAACGCCTCCAAGATTCGGGAAAGTTCATTTGGTGAAACACCGAGTCGATGAAATCCCAATTGATTGTGTCAAAAGCCTTTTCGAAGTCAATCTTGAATAAAAAATTTGTGATTTCGACCGTTTTGCCCAAGAAATAATTTCATTAGTTATGAGCGGCCCATCCAAAATGTTCCTATCCGATAGATAAGCCGATTGCTCTTCCGAAACTATCGATCCGATTACTGATTTGAGACGATTAGCCAGTACCTTAGAGATGACTTTGTTGATGCAACCAATGAGATTGATGGGCCGAAAGTCGTTGAGGTTTTCTGGATCGTTTACTTTAGGAATTAGGGTTATAAACGAAGAGCTGCACCCATTAGATATTCTACCCGAGCTATGGAAGCGAGACATGATGTTGTGAAAATCATCCCCCAGCAGATCCCAATAATGCTTTATAAAAGTAAAGTTGAAACCGTCCGGCCCCGGTGCTTTGTCTCCTCCACAATACCAAACTGCATTTTTAACTTCATTAAAAGAAAACGGTATAGTGAGAGACATACCCTGTTCATCAGTAAGTTTCTTGAGATGGGAGCAACTGAATGGCGGTCTCGAGTGAATCGGCTCCAAAAATTTTCCTTCAAAGAACTTACGGACTTCCTCTTTGATCTGAGAGGGATCAGTACACCACACCCCATCGATCCATAGGCCGTTAAGCCTACTTCTCAACACTCTACTGTTGATGTAACCATGAAAGAAGGCTGAGTTCTCATCCCCATCGATAGCCCATCTTACCCGGGATTTTTGTCGTAGTTCACTTAGCCTGTTATCGTTAATCTCTGCCACCTTGCTTTTGTGTTCAGTGTATACCAACGCCTCTGAATCAGAGAGATCCCTGATCTCGCTCAATAGGTCTAGTTTTTCTAATTCTTCGGCTGAAGTGTTAAGACATTCGTCTTCTGTTTTTTTTGTAACTTTGTTCCATTCTTTAACCGCCCTTTTGATGCGTCTGAGTTTTTCTGCCAAGATAATATCTGGAGGCCCTGCAAAAGAAAAGGAGCAAACGGAGGAACGAACGACAATGTCCAGATCCGGTTTAGTAAGCCAAGCGCTAAAGAATTTGAACGGTATGTGACCGAAGTCGGTTGGAGTAGTGACAAGAACCAATGGACAGTGGTCCGAGAGATTCCTCGGAAGAGCCGTAAGGGCTGCCATCGGCCAGCGACCCCAAAACTTATCGCAAACCAACATTCGGTCCAATTTGCTTAACTTGTTCCCTCCATCCAACCACCTTGTGAATTTGAAGCCATTCATATGGTATTCAGCCAAATTTGACTCGTATATGAAAGTGTTAAAAACTGCAGCTGGCGTTGGGTCAAACGTGCAATTTCTTCTCTCTTCAGCCGATCTAACTTGGTTGAAGTCACCAAGCAATATCCAATAACCCCCTCGCAAGGCCTTTAGTTCTTTGATTTTATCCCACAACACCCTTTAGCACTTAACTATTTAGATGTTGCTAAACAACCCCTAATAAAAAATTTGGTCAATAAATGAAAGAAATTACACTGATTGATGTTTTTGTCAAACCTCTGATTGATGTTTTTGTCAAACCTCATAGAGCAGAACCGAATTCAACTCTTTTTTTATAATTTGTCTTCCCCTCACCTCTATACCTTACTTGTATTGTTGTGTACATACAAATATAATCATAATCATCATCATCATTATCATCATCATCATCATACTCAGTAAATCCCACTAAAAAGCTAACGTATGGTCTAAGGAGGGTAAGATTTAGACAACTTTACCTCTACCCTGTAGGAATAGAAAGACTGATTTCAGTGAGACCCCCGGCTCGATAGTAGCTTTGCATCAAGCCTTGGACATAAGGCACATGACATTCAGCAAGCGGGACAAAGGCCGATTAGTGCATGTATCCCCATGTCTTTCGGCTATCAACGCCACCACATAATGCATGATTAACCGTCCGTCGCTTTTAACGTTATTTTCACGAAATTAGTAAAATAAAGTTAAAATTAGTGCAATTTCACTTTTGCTTCCCAAGTGCCCACACATATATACATTATATACGCACACCGGCACTGCTACAAATAAATATAATCATAAGAAATCTAAAATTTCCATATCACGTACCTATATGACTTCAAGATCAGGATCCGTTGATCATGTAATGTTGGAGTGTCAGAAATGATTACGCTACCAGCTGAATCTTTAACGACAACATACTGTTCACTGACGAATTCCCAATGGAATTTTTTAAATATTACCAACCAAAATGCAATCAGTAATAACATGTGGGTAAGAATTGACCAGAAGCCATGTAATTAGAGCATTTTAAACCCATACCACCCTCCTAACTATATGCTGATTAATCTCAGTTAATTCCGATTAATCGCTAGTCTCCACCCCATCGCCCGACTAGCGACTACTTCAACACTACATTAACAGGTATGTTGTCCGAGTGGTTATTTGGTCCGTATAGGCAGACTCTTTCAAACTGATGAGGTGGGCCCATGTTACCACTTAAAACATTATATTATATTGTATTATATTATATTATAAAACTATAAATTAGCAACATGTTTATGTTTAAGGTTGTTGTATTCTTGGCTTTGGGAGTTTTTCAAAAAATATTGGAATTTTCATTTCTATTACTAAAGTTTCAATCTTTTGCAATTTAAGTCTAAAGTTTCAATCTTTAGTAATTTAACCCGTTTGGTTAATTTGATTTTTCACTTATAATTCAAAAGTTTTCTTCTTTTGCAATTTAACCCCTTTGATATTTTGTTTTTAACCCAAAGTTTTTCATCTTTTGCAAGTTAACCTCAACACTATTTTAGTTTCAATTTTGATCCTTTATACTTTTCATCTTTCATAGATTTTCCGTTTAACGTTTCGTTCTAAATTTCCCGAGTTAACACGCCGCAATGTGCGTGTGGGGTTCAACGTTTTTTTCATCTACTTTTCCCGTTTGACAGGCTCATCGCAGCGCGTCTGATTTTTTCCCGTTTGATAGGTTTGTCGCAACGCGTGGGTCAGGGATCGACTTAGTTATTTTTTTCTATGTTTTGCACAGGTTCGCGGTCATGTAAGAAACATTTGCATTTCATCTAATATCATATATAACTAATAAATCCTCCACCGCATTCCGGCGGATGGTAATTCTAGTTTCAATAAAAATAAATTAATGGGGCTAATAATTTAAAGATGCTTCCATCCAGGGATGAGAAAATGGTATTGGATACCGGTACCAAACTGATATCGAATTTACTGAACTGGGTACATTTTCGGTACCGATTCAGTACTGACTTTTAAGATTTTCGGTACCGATCCGGTACGGTACCGGTATTTACCGGATTTTACCCTCAAATACCGATACTGTACCAGTACCGAATCGAACAGTACCGGGTATATTCGGTACCGATACCAATACCCACTTTTGAGGATTTTCAATACGAATACCGTTTCGGTACCAAACTCATCCCTACTTCCATCCATCTAATAATTTAAGTCTCGTCAAAATATTGTGTTTTCACAACCTTGTCAAAATTGTTATTTAAATAAATAAAAAAAATTGGTTACAAACTTAAAGTGGCATCAAATACATTACTTTTTTTTTAACGGCCAACATAATCAATCCTGAGCACTTTTAGGACATCCACTGGACCAAACAGAGTACTCCGAGGGTAATCCGAGTCCACCACCAATTCCGGAGAAAACCTGGTAACCCACCCGCCTATAGGCACGAAGGTGAAATTACTAGTAAAACCCGTTTGACTCAAAGATCAAAATGTGGGAGTTGAACCTGCATCTCTCAAAAGATATATAAGTCTTCCACCACTTGATCTACAAATATATTAATGATAGAGATGATTTTAGTAAGAATTAAATGCATGAGCTCTCTACTTAAACACCACCGGAGTTGCAATTTAAAAACACAGTAAAGAGAAATGAGGCCTTCTCAATTCTTCCTCGTTGTCATGAATCTTTCATTCGCTATTTTACTACTTTCTTTGATCTGTATGTTTCAAACAAGCAAATATATATATTCATCAACATTTATGATATATTATTTTTATTTTTTTATGATTGTCACTTTAACTATTTTAGGGTTTGCAGGTGGTGCAGAAGGCAGTTATGTGTGTCAAGGAAAGTGTGAAGACATACCAGACTGTGATGCATTTTGTAAAGGCCCTAACTATCTGCACACCCAGTTTGCCTATCTGCACACTTAGGGTTTACCTACGCAGCGTATTGGTCAATACGCAGCGTATAGGGTTAACCCTATACGCTGCGTATTGACCAATACTCAGCGTATATAAACCATGGATCTCAGTGCCTAATTACCAATCATTGCACAGAAAACAAGGTTTATATACGCTGCGTATAGCTCTCTACGCAGCGTATATAAACCATTAGACTTTTTTGGGTCATTTTGGTAGGTTTGAGGGATCATTTTTTCACAAAGTTTATATACGCTGCGTATTGACCAATACTCAGCGTATATAAAGGTCTGAAAATGTCATTTATGCCCTTGTATTAAGGCTATACGAAGCCAAATACAAGGGTAGTTGTGTCATTTTCGTCTTATAGGCTGCGTAGTGATCTCTAAGGAGCGTATATAAAGCTCTATTTTTGTTTTTTTTTTTTTGTATTCCTTTGTTTATTTATAAAAAAAAAAGGAAAATAACACCCGATACGATACTATACGATACGATATAACACCCGTATAAGCATATAGGTGTGATTTAGTTCCCGTATTGACCTCGTATAAGCCTATAAGTGTGATATCGTATCGTATAGGTGTGGTTTAGGTCACGTATTGACCTCGTATAAGACTATAAGTGTGATATCGTATCGTATAGCATAGTATATGTCCCGTATTGACCTCGTATAAGCCTATAAGTGTGATATCGTATCGTATAGCATAGTATATGTCCCGTATTGACCTCGTATAAGCCTATAAGTGTGATATTGTATGGTATAACGTAGTATATGTCATGTATTGACTTCGTATAAGCCTATAAGTGTGATATCGTATCGTATAGCGTCGTATAGGTCACGTATTGACCTCGTATAAGCCTATAAGTGTGATATCGTATCGTATAGGTGTGGTATAGGTCACGTATTTACCTCGTATAACCCTATAAGTGTGATATCGTATCATATAACGTAGTATAGGTCACGTATTGACCTCGTATAAGCCTATAAGTGTGATATTGTATCGTATTGCGTCGTATAGGTCACGTATTGACCTCGTATAAGCCTATAAGTGTGATATCGTATCGTATAGGTGTGGTTTAGGTCACGTATTAACCTCGTATAAGCCTATAAGTGTGATACCGTAGTATCGTATAGGTGTGGTTTAAGTCCCGTCTAATCCTATATGCATATACAAGACCTATAGGAAACCTATACGAGACTTATACTACACTATACGATACGATACTAAACAATAACACCCGTATAGGCCTCTATACGAGACTTATATACTATACACTATACGATACGATACGATATGATGCAATACGATACGATACGATACGATGCAATACGATAAGATAATTTAATTTAAACGATAACAATATAATATATTTGTATTATTTACGAATAATATTCTTTTTTTTATAAATAATTTTCTTTTTTAATAAATAAACAAAGGAATACGATAATTTAATTTAAACGATAACAAAACAATATATTAGTATTATTTACCAATAATATTGTTTTTTTTATAAATAATTTTCTTTTTTAATTTTTATAATTCATAATATTTATATTATTTTTTATTTTTATAATTTATATTTGTATTATTTACTAATAATATTGTTTTTTATAAATAATTTTCTTTTTTTTATAAATAAACAAAGGAATACATGATAAAAAAAATACAAAAATGGAGCTTTATATACGCTCCTTAGAGGTCACTACGCAGCGTATGAGACCAAAATGACACAACTACCCTTGTATTTGGCTTCCTATAGCCTCAAAACAAGGGTATAAAAGACATTTTCAGACCTTTATATACGCTGCGTATAGGTCAATACGCAGCGTATTTAAAGGGTGGTAAAATTATTTTTAACCCCAAACCTGTGGTAAAATTATCTTTTTAACCCTTATAGTTTATATATGCTGCGTATTGACCAATACTCAGCGTATGTAAAGGTCTGAAAATGTCATTTATGCCCTTGTATTAAGGCTATACGAAGCCAAATACAAGGGTAGTTGTGTCATTTTCGTCTTATAGGCTGCGTAGTGATCTCTAAGGAGCGTATATAAAGCTCTATTTTTGTTTTTTTTTTTGTATTCCTTTGTTTATTTATAAAAAAAAGGAAAATAACACCCGATACGATACTATACGATACGATATAACACCCGTATAAGCATATAGGTGTGATTTAGTTCCCGTATTGACCTCGTATAAGCCTATAAGTGTGATATCGTATCGTATAGGTGTGGTTTAGGTCACGTATTGACCTCGTATAAGACTATAAGTGTGATATCGTATCGTATAGCATAGTATATGTCCCGTATTGACCTCGTATAAGCCTATAAGTGTGATATCGTATCGTATAGGTGTGGTATAGGTCACGTATTTACCTCGTATAACCCTATAAGTGTGATATCGTATCATATAACGTAGTATAGGTCACGTATTGACCTCGTATAAGCCTATAAGTGTGATATTGTATCGTATTGCGTCGTATAGGTCACGTATTGACCTCGTATAAGCCTATAAGTGTGATATCGTATCGTATAGGTGTGGTTTAGGTCCCGTATTAACCTCGTATAAGCCTATAAGTGTGATACCGTAGTATCGTATAGGTGTGGTTTAAGTCCCGTCTAATCCTATATGCATATACAAGACCTATAGGAAACCTATACGAGACTTATACTACACTATACGATACGATACGATACTAAACAATAACACCCGTATAGGCCTCTATACGAGACTTATATACTATACACTATACGATACGATATGATGCAATACGATACGATACGATACGATACGATGCAATACGATAAGATAATTTAATTTAAACGATAACAATATAATATATTTGTATTATTTACGAATAATATTCTTTTTTTATAAATAATTTTCTTTTTTAATAAATAAACAAAGGAATACGATAATTTAATTTAAACGATAACAAAACAATATATTAGTATTATTTACCAATAATATTGTTTTTTTTATAAATAATTTTCTTTTTTAATTTTTATAATTCATAATATTTATATTATTTTTTATTTTTATAATTTATATTTGTATTATTTACTAATAATATTGTTTTTTATAAATAATTTTCTTTTTTTTATAAATAAACAAAGGAATACATGATAAAAAAAATACAAAAATGGAGCTTTATATACGCTCCTTAGAGGTCACTACGCAGCGTATGAGACCAAAATGACACAACTACCCTTGTATTTGGCTTCCTATAGCCTCAAAACAAGGGTATAAAAGACATTTTCAGACCTTTATATACGCTGCGTATAGGTCAATACGCAGCGTATTTAAAGGGTGGTAAAATTATTTTTAACCCCAAACCTGTGGTAAAATTATCTTTTTAACCCTTATAGTTTATATATGCTGCGTATTGACCAATACTCAGCGTATGTAAAGGTCTGAAAATGTCATTTATGCCCTTGTATTAAGGCTATACGAAGCCAAATACAAGGGTAGTTGTGTCATTTTCGTCTTATAGGCTGCGTAGTGATCTCTAAGGAGCGTATATAAAGCTCTATTTTTGTTTTTTTTTTGTATTCCTTTGTTTATTTATAAAAAAAAGGAAAATAACACCCGATACGATACTATACGATACGATATAACACCCGTATAAGCATATAGGTGTGATTTAGTTCCCGTATTGACCTCGTATAAGCCTATAAGTGTGATATCGTATCGTATAGGTGTGGTTTAGGTCACGTATTGACCTCGTATAAGACTATAAGTGTGATATCGTATCGTATAGCATAGTATATGTCCCGTAGTGACCTCGTATAAGCCTATAAGTGTGATATCGTATCGTATAGCATAGTATATGTCCCGTATTGACCTCGTATAAGCCTATAAGTGTGATATTGTATGGTATAACGTAGTATATGTCATGTATTGACTTCGTATAAGCCTATAAGTGTGATATCGTATCGTATAGCGTCGTATAGGTCACGTATTGACCTCGTATAAGCCTATAAGTGTGATATCGTATCGTATAGGTGTGGTATAGGTCACGTATTTACCTCGTATAACCCTATAAGTGTGATATCGTATCATATAACGTAGTATAGGTCACGTATTGACCTCGTATAAGCCTATAAGTGTGATATTGTATCGTATAGCGTCGTATAGGTCACGTATTGACCTCGTATAAGCCTATAAGTGTGATATCGTATCGTATAGGTGTGGTTTAGGTCACGTATTAACCTCGTATAAGCCTATAAGTGTGATATCGTAGTATCGTATAGGTGTGGTTTAAGTCCCGTCTAATCCTATATGCATATACAAGACCTATAGGAAACCTATATGAGACTTATACTACACTATACGATACGATACGATACTAAACAATAACACCCGTATAGGCCTCTATACGAGACTTATATACTATACACTATACGATACGATATGATGCAATACGATACGATACGATACGATACGATACGATACGATGCAATACGATAAGATAATTTAATTTAAACGATAACAATATAATATATTTGTATTATTTACGAATAATATTCTTTTTTTATAAATAATTTTCTTTTTTTATAAATAAACAAAGGAATACGATAATTTAATTTAAACGATAACAAAACAATATATTAGTATTATTTACCAATAATATTGTTTTTTTTATAAATAATTTTCTTTTTTAATTTTTATAATTCTTAATATTTATATTATTTTTTATTTTTATAATTTATATTTGTATTATTTACTAATAATATTGTTTTTTATAAATAATTTTCTTTTTTTTATAAATAAACAAAGGAATACATGATAAAAAAATACAAAAATGGAGCTTTATATACGCTCCTTAGAGGTCCCTACGCAGCGTATGAGACCAAAATGACACAACTACCCTTGTATTTGGCTTCCTATAGCCTCAAAACAAGGGTATAAAAGACATTTTCAGACCTTTATATACGCTCCTTAGAGGTCAATACGCAGCGTATTTAAACTTTGTGAAAAAATATCCCTCAAACCTACCAAAATGACCCAAAAAATCTAATGGTTTATATACGCTGCGTATTGACCAATACGCAGCGTATATAACCCTTGTTTTCTGTGCAATGATTGGTTGTCAGGCACTGAAATCCATGGTTTATATACGCTGAGTATTGGTCAATACGCAGCGTAGAGGGTTAACCCTATACGCTGCGTATTGACCAATACGCTGCGTAGATAAACCCTAAATTTGCTAGGGTTTGGTGTGCCAATAGGCACTTTAGTGTGCCAATAGGCACACCCTTTGTAAAAGAGTTGGTTTTGTATCTGGGAATTGCATGCCTCCTCTTTACCAGTATTGTTGCTGTCAGACTGGCTAGGGTTTTGTACAACCAAGAAAGCATTGTGTACAACACCTAATGCTTCCCAAATGAATAAATATATAAACCTTTTTTTATGTTATATTTAGTCTCTAGTTAATTAAATAAATTTAAATTTAATCACCAACTCAAGCCAAATGTATGACCGGTATCACAGAGTTTTAGGCTATTAAACCTCCCAATTTATTTCACATTTAGTAAAATTCGGTTGCAAATTACAATCAAATAGTTGCTCAGATATCCACCTCATTATGAAGAAAGTGAGGGTTTGAATAAAATACATGACATTAGCAGGGGCGGAGTTACCCATATTGGTGTGTGGGCGGACTCACCCCAAATAAAAATTTAGTGTATATTTTAGGTAAAAAAAACCCGACCACGCCCCTTGAAAATATGATTAAACGTCTCATCCGCACCCTCAGCAAATAATTCCTAGGTACGCCACTGGACATTAGTTAAGGTTCCGAGAGCGTTTTCTATTAGGCTTTGATGATTTTTGTGAAAAGTCGTAGAGAATTTGTCACGGCTTTCAAAAACCTTTGCCATGGTGAACCGTCATTGGCAGTCCCATGGTGAACCGTCGTTTATACTTTGTAGAAAAACATGGCATGGGTAAAATATTCATTAAGACATGTTTAAGTTTCTAATATGGGTCATTATGACATAATCTAACATATTATGACCAAATTTAACTATTGAGCCACACGATGCTCCATTAAAAGCTATCGTAACCTTTAAGATCTAACATGTCGCATAAAAACATGTATAAGCTAATATTACTATTTAAAGGATGGTAGCATTTGTACACGTTACAAAAGATATTTTGTGGGAGAAGTAAATGATCTATTACGACTTATAAAAACCCTTTTATGATAAATATGATGACTTTTGATGACTCTTTCCTATAGTGGATTAAGGATCCAGGGTGCCTTATCTAAATGTATCCACCCTTCCCTGTAAATATATATAGCGGTATAATCAAATAAAAATTAGAGTAAACTGCAATTTTACCTCCTGAGGTTTAGGTCAATTGGCACTCTGACCCCCTCTAACAAAATAATTGCAATCCTCCCCCCAACGTTGTTGTTATGTCGCATAATTACCTCCTGGCATCAAATAGGTTAACAGATCTGTTAACTGGAATGTGAAATGACTATCTTACCCTTTCATATTACCCCCTATGGTTTGTTCTATTCTGTAATATTACCCCATGGTGTAAAATGACTAAATTGTCCTTTATAATTACCCCCTATGATTTGTCGTACTCTGCAATATTACCCCAGGTACGACACCTCCAAACAAAATCATTAACTTTCCTATAATAAAATAGAAAACGACAAACTGCTTTTCATTCACAACTTTGAATTTCATAGCACCTCAATTGTATCATACGCTCAAGCAGGAGCAGAGGCATAGTCATCATCTTCTTTGATAACTAGCCAGAATCATCATCATCATCGCCACTTAAGATACTAACAAAGATTTATCATAGCTATCATTAAAACAATTTCGGACTTCATCATCACTTAAAACCAGTCAACAGAATTCAATTTTTTCATATTCCGATTATTCAGATATGCATGACAAGGTGTACACTATGCATAATCAGTTGTACGTTTTCATGATTCCGACGACTTTAATCAGATTCCGACGAACCTGCAACTTCCGGCGATACACCACCACCGGTGCCACACTCATTTTCCGGTAACTTGAAAACAAGACTTGATTTTGATTTATAGAGATTTGTGAATCAATACATTTTCATGATCTGTTCCTACTAATATTTTTAATTAGAAACCATCACACAAAATATTGAAAAAATTTATTGAACTAATCTTCTTTTTTATCATAAACCATAACACCAAAGATGGTGGGTAAACCTGTTTTGCCCCAACCCATTTTAACAAAATTTCGATTTGATCCATTACACGACCCAATATGGTTTCAACTCATACCTTGTTTGCAGGTGTGCTTTTTGGAGGAGAAGAAGGCAATTATGGTGAGAGAGAGAGGTGGTGTTTGCAGGTGTGCTTTTTGGAGAAATAAGATCTGGAAATTTGAGGGAAAAAGGTTAGGGTTTCGAGATGAAGATCACCGGAGAAGAAGATCACCGGATATGAAGATCGCCGGAGATGTGGAGGAGCGGTGTGGGAAGGTGGGGGGGGGGTAAGAGTGCTAGGAGTCTCAAATGTATAGGGGGTTGTAATGTGTAAGATACAAAAGTATAGTAGAAATTACCTATATACCATTTGACCGTTACTTAATTATGTTGACTTTTAACAGAAGTTAACGGCAGGGGGTAATCTTGCGACATAACAACAACGTTGGGGGGGGGGATTGCAATTATTTCGTTAGAGGGGGTCAGAGTGCCAATTGGCCTAAACCTTATGGGGTAAAATTGCAGTTTACTCTAAAAATTAATTTTGCTTATGTAGAATATAAGAAGATATTTAGACTTTCATTTTTTAAAGACAAAATTCACAAATCAACCTTTCTGTTATACCTAAACTGTACTTCATACATTTCACTATAAAATCGGTCAAACTCAACCATTATGTTCATATTTAGTTACATTCTATAATCTTTATAACTAACGTCGTCCAAAAACTCAGTTAAGTTACCACACATGCTTTGCATGTGAAGGTACTATGGTCTTTTATAACATAAATGTTGATTTATGCAAAAATATTATTTATAAATTAAATGTTGATTTGTGCAAAAATATTATTATTATTATTATTATATATAGCAGAATATATTTTTTTCTTTTGCAAAAACATTATTATTTGTTAATAACGAGTTGATGTGAACCCGCGCGTTGCAGCGGGATATTGCATAAAGTCAAGAATTTTCGTTTAGCATCTCATATTATGATACTAAATGCAACCCATGTTTTGCATAAAAGCGTGAAATTGTTTTCCGCATCTCATATACTGATTTTGTTAAATTAAACCTAAGTTTTTTTGTGAACGACAAACCACTATTTATTTATATAAACCTAAGTTAACAACAAAGATGCCAAATTTCAGGATCTTCAAAACAAATCTAACATAATTGTCGATGAAAGCAACAAATCCTTATTCAATTGTTGATTAAAATTTGACAACCATACATGACGACAAAATTATGATAAACGTAGAGGCATATACGTGATACTAAACAAAATTATGATAAACAAATTTGAGATGAAATTTTGGTAAGGAAAAGCAAACATAGTGACGTATACGTGAATCATTTGGCAGTTTAAAATTAAATATTTTAAAGTGTTTACATGATATCAATTTGTATATCCAGAATATTATTGTTTCTTCAAACTAAAAATTAAAAAGGAGAATTTCTTAAAAATTAAGAAGGACAATCTAGTATCTCCAATCCTATTATTAAAAATATCTACACAGGATCATCAAATTTATATGTATCACTGTTGTATCTATCTTCGTAAATAAATAAATTATCTATAATTAAAATCACACTAACAAAAGAATGATCTGTAAATATCAACAATCAAAAGTGGATATGACCAAATCAACCTAATTCAAAACAAAAAAATTCTGAAAATGATAAAAATAAAAGAATCACAAAGTTGATATAATAGGATTATCCCACATTACTCATGCGGGAATTTAGTCGGTGTTGATTTGATTCGATACGGTAACGACATTTGCTATAGCAATAAAAAATTAAAACCCAAATGCTCAAAAGGCTACCGGGAAAACCTAAAAGTTGAAGAAAGGTAAAGTTAAATAACATTTTGATGCTTAACCGAACGTGATTCAATACGCGAAAGTAAATTCTACAAAATCGTAACTTCCACTTTGCACAGAAAAGACAACATAAACGAATTGAAATTCCCTATAATCAAAAGATAAATGCATAACAACACACACAAATTGATTGAAGACTTAAAACTTTAACAGGTTTTAGAGAAAAGTAGGAAATACCATAAACAACCCCACTTCAATTCTCGATGATCCACCGATTGAATTCCGATAATTGGTTCATGTCTGATTTAGTGTCTTCTCAACGCGCTAAACTCCCATTCACACCCATTTGTTTCCGCGATGAACAATCAAATGGCAAGTATCTTTAGAAACCCATCAAACGTAAACCCCCCCCCCCATTATCACCATCTCTGCCTAGCCTAATCATCGCTTTAACCGCATCATGTAGACCAACAGAGCCAATATAACTCATAAAATCTCCAAACCTACCTTTCCGTCACCATCCATCGCCTTAAACACCTCCTCCAGCGTCGCCGGTATTGCCCACAATCGGACCCGAACCCATGTTGCCAGAAAGAAACTGGTAAATAACGTATACACATCAACCAAAGAACAAATATAAATACACATCAACCAGTGAACAAATACATATATATGATACTAACAAACCTTATGCAAATCATTCGTCTACATACCTCACAATTGTATCAAGTCATGGATCAACAGTATGCAATTCATCATTGATTTCTTTCTTCTACACAATCACTTTTATTTGTTCTATAAGTCTTTGTTCTTTGTTTGAACGATGGAAGCGAGAACATACCAGAATCAAACGAAAGGAGGAAAATGAAGGCGAGAATTGGCCATAGGCAATAGAAAAAATGTCTAAAAAACCGGTGGTTACGGTTACGGGCGGATATATGGCGGTTGTGAGATGACCAGAAAAAAATTATACTTGTTCATTTGAATGGTATGTTGGTTTTTTGGAATGTTTTTACCTGGTGCGTCGCTTTGCTTTCACTTGTATGTATTTAATTGAAATGTAAATTCGTGTATTTAATTTGAATATAAATTCCTATGTGTATATTCAAGTTGATGTAAATTCCGATTTGTATATTTAATGTGGATGTGAATTCCGATTGCTACTATGTTGATAATTTACCTTACAAAGAAAAACTATGTTGATAATTATTGTGCTGATTCGCAGATGGCATTCATCGGGTTTGGATTTGTATGATGTCATGTTCCGTTTTTTGTTTGCCTTTTGCATATTATTAATGAATCGGTGCGTTGAGATGAAAGGATGTGATGGTTCCTTAAAACAACTTAAGTTGCTATTTATATAATTTATATAATAGTATATAAAATAAAAGGGTGTGAGTAAAATAAACTAAAGGATGTGACTTTTAAACAAATTAGACATAACCCAAGTTGCTAATTGTATAAGGGTATAATTGGTTTCACTTGTATGTATTTAATTGAAATCTAAATTCGTGTATTTAATTTGAATATAAATTCCTATGTGTATATTCAAGTTGAATATAAATTCCGATTTGTAAATTTAATGTGGATGTGAATTCCGTTTGCTACTATGTTGAAATTTACCTTACAAAAAAAAAACTATGTTGATAATTATTGTGCTGATTCGCACATGGCATTCATCGATGCGTTGAGATGAAAGGATGTGATGGTTCCTTAAAACAACTTAAGTTGCTATTTATATAATTTATATAATAGTATATAAAATAAAAGGGTGTGAGTAAAATAAACTAAAGGATGTGACTTTTAAACAAATTAGACATAACCCAAGTTGCTAATTGTATTATGTGTATATTCAAGTTGAATGTAAATTCCGATTTGTATATTTAATGTGGATGTGAATTCCGATTGCTACTATGTTGATAATTTACCTTACAAAAAAAAACTATGTTGATAATTATTGTGCTGATTCGCAGATGGCATTCATCGGGTTTGGGTTTGTATGATGTCATGTTACGTTTTTTGTTTGCCTTTTGCATATTATTAATGAATCGGTGCGTTGAGATGAAAGGATGTGATGGTTCCTTAAAACAACTTAAGTTGCTATTTATATAATTTATATAATAGTATATAAAATAAAAAGGTGTGAGTAAAATAAACTAAAGGATGTGACTTTTAAACAAATTAGACATAACCCAAGTTGCTAATTGTATAAGGGTATAATTATATATTTATATAGATAAACATATATAAAAAAATAGTTTTAAATTTATTTTATAAAAATTATGATTTTCATATTTTTATAAAGTAAATGATATTGACACAATAAATTACTTTTTATATAAAGTATAAATAAAACACAAATTCTTTTAAAATAAAGTTATTGTAATATTCGGAATATTTTTATAATTATATCAAATTATAACGGACTTTTTAAAACTACTCAAACTAAAAAGTATTTTTTTATGTATATGTAAGTATGTGTTTATAAAAACAAAATATTAGACAAATTTATACCGATAAAAGAAACAAATAAATTAATTTGACGTTTAAAAAAAGTCGTTAATAAATTTCAGTAAACAAATTCTAAATAGATAATATGTAAATAATACAAATGCAATAGAAAATAATATAATATGTAAATAATACACTTGTAAAAGGTATTTTTTTTTATTTTCTATTGCATTTGTATTATTTACATGAACATAAAGGTTGGGTTTAGCCGATTTTACAGTGAAATGTATGAAGTGTAGTTTAGGTGTAACATAAAGGTTGATTTGTACAATTTTATCTTTTTTAAATGAATGGCTAAGATGAAAATGTAGGAAAAAGGTCTAAGGGTATTTTTGTAATAGTTTATCTGTTGACTTTTTCTCTCCACGTGCATGCACATCATATTTCCTCTACATTTTTTAAACATTCCTAACTTTTTCAAACGACATAATTTAAAAAAAAAATTGCACTATAAAATCGAGCATCTTTTTATCTTTAATTTGAGTACCATATTGCTATATAAAATATGACAACTGGAAAAACCCAAAAAATTGTGTTGTATTTATGTGTTGTATATCATTTTTGTGCATGATTTTTGTGTTGGGTGGTTCCTCCTTCGATATCAAAATTGATTCCATCTAGAACAGCTTCGCCAAGTGGACGGGTGGATGATTGGTCACCTAAGAAGTTATTCCAGAGGTAAGTGGCTACTTGTTTGGCATTTTCATATTCAATTTAGCAACAATTTCAAGATTAAACAACGAATCCACCTCGTAAACCCCAAGAAACTCGGTTTAATCCAAACCCTTTTCAAATTAGGGCTAACTGAAGAGATTTAACAACTAAAGATTGGATTTTTTTTTCAAAACCCAATTAGGGTTCTTGAAAAAGAACAAGATTCTTGAATCAAAGGAGCTGTGCGGTGGCGGTGGTGTAGGGACTGCAGAGGCGGCGATTGTGGTAGGGGCAGGTGGTTTTGGTGACAAGTGGTTGGCTTGGTGGACGAATTTGGTAGTGGTGGTGGGACTTGGATAGCAGGCTGAAGTTTAGAACCCTAACTTGGGAAAGATGGTGAAAGAGGGGTTTATAAGGTGGACGAAATGAGGGGTAAAAAGTACATAAATGCTCTCACGTGGGAATCACGTGATACAATTTAACGTTTAATTTTAACTTTGTTAGTGCAAAAGGACGAAAGTTGTAACGATTTTTCCAAATAAAGTATCGTAACTATAATTATTGAAGTTAAAGGTTATCCGTTGCAATCAGGTACACACATAAAGTACAAAAAGTGTAATTTACCCTTATTTCTATATTTTTATGCTACATTTTATAACAACCCTCCTAAAAATATTTTGGACACCCCTAAAATGTCCTAAAATATACCCCGTATGCGAGAAACGAGCCCGAAATAACCCTACACTTAGAAAAAACAAGAAAAACAAAATCCAGGAGCCGGTGGCGGTGGCGGCCCGCGACGGAGACACCCTTGGTCTTTCGCGGGACGCGACGGCCCTTACTTGGTCGACATTGCATAGTGCCACGTGTCCACTGACTCACCGGAGCTAGGCCGATGACTGGCCAACCCTATACGCGACATGTAGTTCGTGGCGGCCCGTGACAGACTTAGCCTGGGGGCGTCGCGGGGCGTGACGGAGTGTGCGACCAGCCTATAAATTGAGTGTTCGAGCTCATTTGACAGTCGTTCAAAATTCAGAATTCTCTCTATATTTCTTTTAAGTAGAAGTAATACACGGGCATAATACCCACTATAAAGCGAAGCTTTTCCTTGTTGTAAGTATTATAACCCTGCTGTTACCCTACACGATTGATCTAGGATTCTGCAATGCATGTCGGCTCTGCCCGACTCTGTCATTGGAATCTGTCTCGTGTGTACACCCGATTGATTTAGGATTCCGTAATGCATGTCGACTCTGCCCGACTCAGTCATTGGAATTCTGTCTCGAGTTGTACGGTTAATTTGAATTGGGTTATTTTACTAACACGTGTGCATTGTTTAATTTTTATAGATAATAACCAGGAGATTCTCAGGAAGCGTTGGTTTTCTTAAATTTGCAATGTGAGTACAACTGCTTTTTGCCACCATTTTGTAAATTACTTTGTGAGTCCAAATGTTTTACAAAACCTCAAATGTTTTAAGTTACACTTAACAGTAATTGAGTATTTGTGATTCTACAATTACTGCCGGTATGTTGGGGTTTTGTATACAAAATGTGAAAGACGTTACCATTAGACAAAGAGTTAGCCAATGAGTAATATGACCTACAGGTCGGGTTGACAGTACTGAATGAGTAATTGAGTAGATATAAGCAAATGTAATTGCGGATGCCCTCACTTCTGTAAAAGTGATAAAACTGTTTTGATTAAACTGGGATGCACTCACCAGTATTTCTTGCTGATAAAATATTTTTAAAACGTGTTTCAGGTAACACAATGTGAAAGCCAAATAGAAGCCAGCTGGAGAGCACTGAAGGCTTGGAAAAGTGGCTATAAAAGTTACCTAAATAAACAAGAAGTTTTTGTTTTCAATAAATAGGGTTATCCCTATAAAATGTATTGTCAAATGAACTTGGGTTTTATCCCAAAGCTTTATTATTATAAAAGTTGGTGGTTTACTCTGATAAAAATATTTCCTAACTACGATCCTGATGTATTCCGCTGCCAAATTAATAAACACCAATACCACCCATCTGGACCCTCGCGACGCCCGCTCCCGAGGGTAGGGGTCGGGGGCTGCGACAGAGAGTGGTATCAGAGCTACAGCCCCTGGTTTAAGCCAAAGAATTGTTCTGCTGACACTGAAATTTTAAATTCTGTGTTAGGAAATAACTTATGTGATTATGTGTTTTGTGTTATTTGACTATTTGTTAGTTTACAGTATGAGTGAGCAAGGAACGACAGACGCTTATGTAACTAGTTTACGTAAGTTTACCGAAACGGGTCAATTCTTATCATTTTTACTTCAAATTCCAAAATTTATATTGTTTACCCATATTATACAAGTCTTAGTACTTGTTGGGTTTAAACTACATTCTATCCCGGTCATCGCTTAATCAAGCGTATCGTATCGTTTTCATTTATTTAAGTTAACCGGTCCAAGTCTATGACTTGAATAGGACCCGTTAACATTCTAATTGGTTATTATACCATTCATTCCAGACTAGGGCCTTTCGGTAGATTGCAACCAACCTTAGTTAATTGATTACGGCTGCGCTATTTATAATTCTTGCATTATAAGACGAGTTTTAGACAGGTAAATACTCTTAACCTATTTCCCATATACGGGCTTGGGATACGGTAAATTATTACCGCTTGGTCGGGTATGGGATCATATGTCGGATTGTGACTACAAAATCTCCATGACCCATTTTAATCTGTTTTATCTGATAACTTAAACATTGGGGGTTAACGCGCCCGTATCCTGTATATCATCGGCCCATTTATGTTACTAATGGCCACGACCGAGCACGGGGTGTAGGCATACACTTGATAGATGCTAATTCTATTATAAAATGTTTTTCTTACCCATATTAGGATACCCCTTTGTGGGTTAAAGTCGCGTGTCGGTTAATCATGTTATTCGGTTTCTGCACCGGACCCCATATGTATTGACAGGCATGTAAAACTGTATACAAGATCATTTTGAATTGTCCCAAGTTATTTATGAAAATACATGTGTCTTGTGTACTTAAAACATTTTTTAAATGTTTTCAAATGAGTCGGTTATTTGTATTTACCAGTGTAAACTGACGTATTTTCAAAAGATTAGGCTGGAAGTTGCCTGGTAATGCTAGAAGAGGAATTTGCAACTCCTTTGCATAAAGCCTAGTAGTCTGTTATCTCATTTTTGTACATTATCGATCCGCCTGTGGATCTTTTATTACAAGAAAATCTGTATTATTTTTTTGAACACTCGGACATTTATGTTTGTAATAATATTTTAAATCCAAGACTTCCGCTGTGCTATCTGTGTTGTGTATCTTGTTATCAATCTCGTCACGATACTCCCCATCCGGGCCCACTAGGCGATGTGGTAAATATCAGGGTGTGACACGCAAGGCGGGGTTTGGGTTGTGGAGGATGTGGTAGAGGCTACAGTGGACGACAGGCGGGAGCCGGTGGGAGGGGACGTGGACGTGGGCGTGGGCGCGGTGGCCCAGATATTGACATGTTGCTAGATAATCCATATCTAGCGTTCGAGGATGGGAGTGAGGCTTTTCACATATGTGAAAAGTTTCGGCGGATGGAGATCGGCGGCCATGCGGCCGTCGATGGACGACTCAGGAGGAGGTGTACGAGGCGGTGAGAGCCCGAGATTACGTTGGAAATGATACTCTATACTATTTGTTAATCTGTTTTATTTGTTTTGTATATGAAATACTAACCACACTGTGTGACAGGTTGTTCCAGCTGGCATACTTGCTGTAGGATCGTTTGGCGACCCGAACGAGTCGTTCAGAGGTAATTCTATCAAATACAGGTGCGGAAAACAAGTATTTGACTCAGGAACAGCTTGAATATCACTTTAAACACCTTTTCTATTGATATATAACAGATTCTGGTACAATCTCGATCCGGCAACACCTCGGTATGAGTTTTGACAAAATCCCCACAACTGATTCGCTCCAGGGACCTATTTATAGACAAACAGGTTCGCTCCAAGGTACCGTGTTCACATAAGCGAACCGACCTTGAACAAATGAGCGGACCAAAGTCTTGACACATAAGCGAACCTAACATGTCCCTATAAGCGAACCTCACTCTAAAACTCTATACAATCTCCTATTTTCTCGTACAACGTGCCCTGATTTTAACATTCTAATACTATGACTCGATCCAAGACGAAGTCAACAGATGAAATGCACCAACAGACTCCCCCTCAGATGTTGACGGAGTGCCATCGAACGGAGTGTCATCGAGTCATATCACACTGTCTTCAATCTTCTGTCTTGATCAGCCACTGGGCTTTTCTCTATCTTCGTCTCTTTCTCTTCTATCATCAACAGACTCTCCTTCACAAAGCTTTGACATCTTTTGAGTGTATCAAGTCCAACTTGTACTCCCCCTCAAATGTTACATACTCTCTCTCAGATGTTGACTTTCCTGCATAAACTCTACCACAAACATAAGATTTATGACAACATTTAAGCACATAAACAAGCACCAACTCAGACTCTCTCATGTGCACCAACATTTAACTCCCTCTCAATTCTTAAATCTCTATGATGAACCACTTGAAAAGGCTAGATTATGGAAACATTTTTAATTTCACACACACACTCCCCCTCAAATATTGCTCATCATGTTTAGCACTTTGAATTTTGAAAATCAGCTTTTCAACATCAGTTGTCAAAAATCTTTTTGTGGTTTCAAAAAAACTTATGCTAAAACACATCAAAAATCTTTTTGGATTTTTCTGAAAGAAAATGAAAATACAGAAATAAACTATTTACAAACAATATTTTTGTGAGCTCGTGCAAGAGGATCATATCAGTTTTGAGACATATCATTAACACCGTTAAGCTTTAAACATTCTCCGTTCTAAACAATTTACCTAGATTGTCAGTATGTTTGTCCACTTAAATTTTCACACAGACTTCAATTTATTCGAGATACGATATTAATGATTTAGAGACTTAAACTTAATTGTGTATCACTCCACTCGAATATACTCCTGTATCCAGATCCCAAATATTCAGTCTTACAGGTGAGTATACCACATATGATATCTGTAAAGGGGTAGATGCGTAACCGTGAGAGCTCAGGTCAGAACTTCCGTTCAGCAGAGAGATGACGGCTCGACTTTTGGTGGGTCCCCTTTAGAGGATCTTTTTTACAACAGCAATGACTATCAATTTTATTGTTTCATCAATTTGCTGAGGGCGGCGCTTTTTCAAGCATTTGCAGAAAGTATTATCCGAGGACTAGGTCAGTACTTCCATACAGCAGAAGTCCCGGGATAATACCCCAGATATATATCACTGAGTATAAAGAATAGTATCTCAGAATACGGGACCTTTCAAACAAGATTTCAGGGGTTACCCATATATTCAAGAATACTTACCCACGAATCAAGCAAGTTTGATTTAGGTTTATATCTCGTTTCAATTTACTAAATGTGCGAAAATCTACTGACACATCCGCAGTAAGATCGTTTATCACTTTTAAACTTTCCAATTCTTTAGCATGTTGTGATAGTCCAGTGATGTACTATCATTTCCTCTTTTTCACAACAAAACTCATTTTTGATTTTATCATGTTTTTGGTTTTTTCAAATTTTCTAATGTTTTTGAATTTTCTGAAAATTTCTACTCCCCCTAAAATACAAACACATTAAAGAAAATTGACAATAAACTAAACTCTTGACCCAATTGAAAAACAAACTATACAAAAATATGACAACTAATATCGAATCACATCAATTCGCCATTCATCAGCGCATAACAATCAGAACTCCCCCTATCAACAAACTATTTTCCCATTTAGATTTCAAAACACTTAAGTTTGTTTTAATCAAAATGGTTTTTCCGGAAAAAGTTTGATTGATTTTACCAAGTGTAGGTTACCATTTATAGGATCATCCAACAAATGTTCGGGGTTATGGTTCATCATCTTGTCTTTCAATCAGATGTAGGAAAATCCAAGTACAAGTTAGTATCCTTGATTTACCATTTGCAGTTCAGAAACCTCTGTACCACTTGTAGAAAATAAACTCGTCTAATACCACTTGTAAGAAACTCAAACAAACCTTTTTACCGTTTGTATGATTGACATTATCGAATAGAATTTGAGAAAGATGCCGATTCATGCTCCACGCTTACCAACCTGGGAGCTCCGGCAAGTCCTGAGACTTACTGTTCATAATATGTACCATCCCAGTCACAAACCAGGGATGGTTCAACCTTTTCTTTCGTTGTTTTCTTCTCATAAAATTCCTTAACCCCTTTGACTTTTCGATCAATCATCTTGCCAAATATGTGTTTTACCTTGGGGTTAAAGACCTTCTCAGCATCAAATTCCTGTTCATCATGATAAAATTGGTTAGAAATTTCAACTTTACCAATCTTCTTTTTATAATTCTCAGCCCGAAGTAATGGAAACTCCTCATCGTTAACAATCGGAACTGATTTTTCAACTTTTTCATCAGCTTCACATTTTGAAACAACTTGTGGCTCAACTGACTTTGTGGAATCAGTTTCATCGCCAGAAGATAGCTCCTCTGATTTCGACTATCAGAATCATCGCTAGAGCTTTCACCAACACTCTTAACAACCCATTTCTGATTGTCAGATTTTGCTCTTTTCTTGTAAAACTTGTTCGAACTCTCACCAATTTCAAAAATAGAATCTTTAAACAGTTTTGTTCTATCAAGTGGTGATTCGAATGCAAACACTTTCTCTTTGATTTTACAAAATACTCCCTGTTTTGATTGTATCGCATTCGAACAATCTTTTGCAATGTGTCCAACAGTGTTGCATCGGTAACAGGTTCTTGTATCTCGCTTCTGTTCGTCTTGCTTCTTCGCAAGGAACTCTTTATTTGATTCTCTCCAGAAACTTGTCTTTTCTTCTTCATCAGTTGATGTACCTGAAACAAATGACATTTTGTATTTAAAATCACGAACATATTTTTCATTTTTCTGTTTTTCTGTAGGAGTAAAACCAAGACCTTTCTTTTTGAAATTACCGTTATGGCTTGATTTCTTTTGGAAACCAGAACCAAAACCGTAATCCTTTTTCTTATTTAATCTCTGTTGAACTCTTGAGGTGTAAGGTTTAGGTTTATCAATAAGACATAAGCCTTTTATTTCAGAAATATTGATTTCTGTAAGTATGAAAACCTTATTTATCAATTCAGTTTTAACACCTCTTATTGGAAACTCTTCATCAGAATATAATTTGTCAGAATCATTCAAAGTATTCGCCACTTTAAACAATCCATCATCCAAATTAGATTTTGACAATAAAAACTTTCTATCATAAACCAATTTGCCCTGTTTTTCTGTTTGACTCTGTGTGCATGACCCAGACTTTGATTCTTCAACATCATCACTCTCTAACACATGATCCACGACTTTCTTCATCAATTGAGACTGTTGATCAGTGTCAGATGATGTAAACACAACATCAATACTATCTGGAAGATTGACCGACGACTCTGACTCCCATTGTAAATTTGTGGCCTTTTTGACTCTTTCATCGTTTGGATATCTGGGCAAATATCCATTTTCCAGCGGGGGTGGACACTTATTGTAACTGACACCTTTCTTCTTACCAGATGAAGCCTTTTTAGTGTCCTTTTTCTGATCACCCTTCTTCTTGTCAGCAATCTTTTCACCAGCAACAACTCCAGCTGCTTTTTCTTCTGTTATCTCATCTTCTTCCCATACCTTCATGCTCTCAACCGTAGGATAAATCCTGTCAATCACATAGGAAGTACATGAGTAACTTTTTAATAAACGATTAATTCTTTCCGTTTCAATTCGTTGCAGCTCAACCTTCTGTTCTAAAGCAGCACACTTTTCAATGTAATGGTTTACAACTTTTTGTTTTGTCATAAATGCTCCCTGAAGTGTCTTATAGCAACAGCTTGCTCTTCACTAGTTTGATTGTACCGATTCATTGTCTTGTTCAGCACATCATACGACTCCTTCAGACTGTTCAAGTTGTAAATCAAAGTGCTATTCTGCTTCTTTGCAGTTTCGCAATTTTCACACTTTACAGGAACTTCCTTTGCATCAACTTGTTCTTCAACTTTAAACTTAGGCACTTCTGTCACCTTTTGCCTTCTCACCACCGGCAACTCTTCATCATCACTACTCACCGGCGTTTTGATCTTCTTTTTCTTCTTCTTGACTTTTTCATCTTCACTATCACTTTCAGCAACCAACTTCATATCTTCTCTATATTTTCTAGCCCAATACTCTGTATCATCATCACTATCATCTACAATCTTTGCTGTAAAAGCAGTGTAAGCTGTAGTTTGATCAGGAATGTAATCATCCCAAGTAAAATTTGCCCAGCTAAAACCCTCTGGCAATCTCTCATCTTCTTGATCAATCAAACAAGCTTTCATATTATCTGGAATATATTTATCCCAGTTAAACGACTGCTTTTGATCTTGATTCACCACACATGCTCTCTTTCCAGTGTCTTCAATCACATCTCTTCCATATGCAGTTTGAGCTTGATGTTTTTGTTGAGATGATTGACCAACTTGGTGATATATGGCTTTCCTATAGTAATCATTGTTGTTGTTGAACGGATTTTGAGCTACACTTGCTTCTCGGTTAGTGCACTCTCTCTTGAAGTGTCCTTTTTCCCTGCACCGAAAACAAGTGACTTTAGATTTGTCAAAACCTAAAGTAGAAACATTCGCATCACGAAGATCATCTCTCCCCGTGATTTGTTTGAACTTCTCAGCTCTCCGTAAAACACTAGCCAGACACCACTTTATGTCCATCAGCTCCATTTCTTCAGCATCTATCTGGTCGTAATCTTCTTTGGTTAACATTGGATTCCCAATACGACCTGCAACAAAACAAGTGTAAGATTCCAAAACCATTCCTAACAAAGACATTTGGTTTTTGGCAACTTCCTCAGAATAATCTTGATCATTTTCAAGATTTAACACAATGTTACACTGTAATTTTCTCCCGTTTTTAGTTGCTGAAATATTTGGATCAAAAGATGAAAATGACGTAAAACTGGTTTTGCTGTTGGATCGCGATGATGGACTTCCAGATGAGTTCTTGGCGCTGTAGGCAGTCTCAACCTTAGGAGATAGATTTGAAGATTTTTTCTCATTAACCCCAGCCTTATAATACAGCCCGATATCCTGTTCACCGTCGAAATCTTTCATTCTGATCACTTTTCTCTGTTCCATTTCCTGAGCCTCTATTTTCTCAATGAACTTACTAAGCGTCAGATTACTGAAACCTTTCTTGTTTCTTAGCATCATCAAGTATGTGCCCCACGTTTCATATGGCAACGCATCAGCCAACTTCTCAATCAGCTCATCAGTACTTTTCTCAATACTCAATCTTTTCATATTAGCAAGCAGATTACAATATCGTTCAATAATTTCTCTTGTACTCTCATTCTTCAACCCTCGGAATAAATCGAACTCTTTCTTCAGAAGTGACTTTTTACTCTTAACCATCTCCTCACTTCCTCTAAACTTCGATCGCAATGCTTTCCAAATCGAGTATGAAGTTCCATTATGCTGTAAAAGAACCATGATATCTTCTTTGACTGCCTGTTGAAGAAGACTAAGCATCATTTTCTCATCTTTGTACTTCTTTCGAGCATCAGCAGATAAATCTTTGATTGGAACGGGTTCTTCGTCATCGTTCAATGGTCGAACATACTTTGTTTCTACACATTCCCAAGCGTCAAGATAATTCGCTTGCACCCAATTCTCGAACCGACCTTCCCAACCCTTATACTCTTCAATGTTCATGAGTCTTGGTGGTTTTTGCATCGTGCCCGTTTCGTTCTCGAGCATTGTGTTTTGCGCCAAAGTGATCAGGGTTACCGGGGTAGCGAATGCGTTGAAAAATTCCTCGTCCATTTTCGAACTTTTCCAAAAATTTCACTAACAGTCGTAAAAGCGAACCAGTTTGTTGATAACGAACACAAAAGCGAAACAAGAAAGTTCACTGGAGCGGATTAACCTACTGACAAACGAGCGGATCTGATTATGTTTAGTCGAGCGGACCAAACAGTGTACAGATAAGCGAACCAGATTGAAGATTGGACACAAAAGCGAACCAACTTAACCCTTTGAGCGGATCTGTATCACAGTGTCACTTCGAGCGGACCTAATCAGAACTTTTGAGCGGACCTCTTGAAGTTTGTATCTAAGAGCGGACCAGACGCAACTTTTGGAGCGAATCTGTATCAATTTTGTAACTACGAGCGGACCAGTGGGGTTCACAGGAGCCGACCTATGACCTGTTCAGAAAAGCGGACCTACTTCGGACATCATTTTGACTCACTTTTCCTTCGAATTTTGACACCAAACTTTCAAGGGTTTGTCTCTGTATAGTTGCGCACAATCCCTGAGATTTTGAGCCGATTTCGACCGTTGAAAGTGTCTGAATCAGAAAAAGAAGGTGTAGAAGATAGAAATTTTGAAGAATCTCAGCTATTCTTTGTAGAACTCCTCCTCCTGAAGCTCTGATACCAATTGTAGGATCGTTTGGCGACCCGAACGAGTCGTTCAGAGGTAATTCTATCAAATACAGGTGCGGAAAACAAGTATTTGACTCAGGAACAGCTTGAATATCACTTTAAACACCTTTTCTATTGATATATAACAGATTCTGGTACAATCTCGATCCGGCAGCACCTCGGTACGAGTTTCGACAAAATCCCCACAACTGATTCGCTCCAGGGACCTATTTATAGACAAACAGGTTCGCTCAAAGGTACCGTGTTCACATAAGCGAACCGACCTTGAACAAATGAGCGGACCAAAGTCTTGACACATAAGCGAACCTAACATGTCCCTATAAGCGAACCTCACTCTAAAACTCTATACAATCTCCTATTTTCTCGTACAATGTGCCCTGATTTAACATTCTAATACTATGACTCGATCCAAGACGAAGTCAACAGATGAAATGCACCAACAGACTCCCCTCAGATGTTGACGGAGTGCCATCGAACGGAGTGTCATCGAGTCATATCACACTGTCTTCAATCTTCTGTCTTGATCAGCCACTGGGCTTTTCTCTATCTTCGTCTCTTTCTCTTCTATCATCAACACTTGCCGTCGTATCGGGTCATGATTTGCGAGTTCTTGGCATGCAACTTTGCTCCCAAACCTGCCGACCAGCCCAAGGAGAATGAAGATCCCGAGCACCCATGGGTTGAGGTTAGTTTTCGATTAGGGGTGTGGCATGAGATGTCTTTGAGGGAGTTTGTCGTGCACACCGGCTTTTATACATTGGAGGAGACAAACACCTCCATCTACACCGAGGCCATGCATGAGTTACCCCGATCGACACTTTTCAAATTCTGGCGAGTGATCGTTTGGGGTCGTTTTGGACGGTCGAAGTCGAGGGTTTCACATATTAGAGACCCCCTGTTCCATTACCTGCATAGGCGTATTGCCACATCTATTGCATCACGCGAGCAGAGTCGCGAGTAGTGCAATTAGGGGGATCTCTTTTATATGTTTTGTCTTATATGGGGGGAGTCGTGCTGTGACAACCTAAACTTTCAAGGTTAGTAACGCTTAATCTTGCAATTCTAACTTCCCGTTATCTATTCTTTTTTTTTTCAATGTGTTAAACGTACTGTACGGGTATAACCCCATTAAGCTTAAATTTTAACGTACGACAACTCGGTTAAATAATGGGCCACTTAATATATTGTAAACGGCTGTTATGGACACTCGGTTAAATAATGGGCCACTTAAAGTTTAACCCCATTAAGCATGATTAATCCATTAACATATTGTAAACGGCTGTTATGGACACTTAATATAGGAATTTTTCAATCATTGTTTGAGATGCTGCAAGACTTAGGTGAATTGGTATTAACTGATGTAGGATAAAGAAGTATTAGATCTGCCAATGCATACCAACAACGATGATGACCAACCAATAGAAACAGTTTTGTTACCTCTTAGATTGTGTTGAATTGATTTGATTAATTATCATACGTTAATGAGTCGGTAACGATTAGGGGTATTAGTGAACCACAAACACTGTGAAATCATGATTATTACTCAATGATATGGCTGATATTTGATTTGAATGGCAACATATTTGCTAAATGGTAACTGTTATTACTTGAATATATGAAGGCATGATGAATGTTACATGATACTTGTTAGGGAACAAATAGGATTGTTATAATATTAAGATGCATGAGGGTGGATAATTGTTGGGTTAGATCATGTCATAATCAACTGTTTGTATGACGTTCTTGTCTTCAGAATTTGTTAAAGGACAATTAGGATTATTTCATATTATAGAAGTTGTTGTTAATTATGCCTGCCAAGATGAAACGGTTAGGAAATAAATGTTAGATAATGCTTCTTAGGTGCAAATTAAGATTGATATAATTGTGTAGAATTTGTTACAAAGTTTGGTTGTTCTCGAGTGGGCTGCACATTCGGCTAGTGGGCAACTTGTTTTGGGCCGCCCACTATTATGAGTGCCTTAATGGATTGTCAAGTTGTTGTCTGTCTTGTATGCATGTCATACGATATAGTGGGTGACCCAAATGAATATTGTATATTATGTGATGATTCTATGACTTACAATCTATTGAATATGAGAAGTGGTGGCTTGATATACTAACTGTTAATGGTTGATGGACTCGGTTGGTTTGGGTACAAAAGGGGCGGGCCACAAGTTAATTATAAAGAGTATATTATCAACACAGTTTGCACCAAGTTTAGGTGAACCATCAACTTAGTTAGTTCACATATTTATTTGTATTGACAAGTTAAGTGTATGTGCCTTGTAAACATGAAATCGGGGAGTGAATCTGCGTTTGAACCAAATGCATGCTAAGTGACTACTTGATGATATTAGGCCGATGTGTCAAATGATATGAATTGAACTATATGAGTGCTACTTGTGCAATGGTTATGTGGTATGTGAACAAGGGATAAATAAATTGATTGCATGTAAAATATGTGGGTTATGTGCACATGAAACTGATTGTTGTCGGTACACATGATAGGACGTGTTTGAACAACTGTTAATCAAGTAAATAATCTTACTGAGCAAATATAAGGTGAGTTCATTACTTTTGAGCATGCGTCCCGGTGGTTGGGACAGTCATTGGGTATCCCGGAGAGGGATAGGTTTTTGGGTAAATCAACTGGGTATTCCGGAGAGGAATACGTCTTGCGTGTAAAACTTATATGTTGGATAATACACTCGTCCTATCACTCTTAAGTCCCATCTTTTTGTTACCGGAGAGGTAACGGGGTATTAGTTGGTAGCGCTACTTAGTTTTGGCACCCTCACCCCGTACCGAAGAGGACGGGTGTGAACTAATGACCCAGTCATGCCCAGTGCTTTGATAGGAGCACTGAGGAACGAGCGAAACATAAATCAGGAGCTGTCTTGTATCCGAGGTATTATCAACATTGAAATCAATGAACTGAACTAAACACTTGGTAACTAACATTTTCATAAAACTATGAACTCAACAGCGTTGTTTGATACACGTGTGTGCATGCTCGCAGGTTATAGGTATGTATGGATGTGGAACTTGCTATCCGGGATGCTGGAGTGGTCATGGGTCGTAAAGCATGGGATCGCGAGACGAGTCTAATGGTTTTGTTCATACGGTTTATGTAACACTTAACAAATGATTTATGCTTCCGCTGAATACGATGAGTTATGTTTTATGTAATGTAATACTTTACCTTAATAAATGAAAGTTTTTATTTAAATCATGTATGAGTTCAATGTGATTGGTGGCTAGATCCTGGTACGTCACACGCCTCGCGGAGGTTCCCGCATATGGTATTTTGGGGGTGTGACAGTTTGGTATCAGAGCCACTGGTTATAGTGAACTTGGTTTTAAAACGTTTTGTAAAACCAGACTATAACCGAACAGTTCTGAATATGTGAATACGACCATGACGCTCAGCTCCAGATTGCAAGGTTCGTCTTTCTCACTTGTTGCATACATTACATGACTAGTACACATTTTTTTATGACGTAACATACGAACACACACTCGTCAGTATAGCGTAATTTCATGAATTTCTTGTTTACTTTATGATGCGTAGTTGGTGTGTTGTAGTCCTTAGATTCTTGTGATCTTATGAATCTCGATGCTATCGACTATTACCTGAACACCCATCTGAACGCCTAGCGAACTGTGTAGAATGTTAGGTGCTAGTACGAACGTCCCTGAGTTGGATGTCACAGCGTCGAATGATTGGTCGATACCTTTCTCATTTCTCTTCGTCTGCTGGAACTCAATGTATTGACGTCTTAGATTCTGAGGTATGATCACTTCTGCAACACTCTTGCAACAGACCATGTACTATCAATTAACTTGCTAGATCGATGGACAGGAAGATGAGTGTGGTACTTTCCCGTTCCCAGTACTTGGACAACCCTGGTCACCGGCAACGAACATCAGCACTTTGACTTCAATTGAACCTTTAACCCTAGCCAGCGACTTATGGGAGTCAACTTTTACGAATTAATCGGGACATAAACGATGACAATTGACTATGGTGCGGAATGTGTAACCGCCAGCATATTGTGTAACATCCGTCAAAATCGGACCTCCGAAATCCGACCCGTTAGTAAAACCGGACCCTTATCAATAAAATAAATATAAGAATTTTTATTAGTATTTTATTTAATTAATCGTCACGTATCGCGTTGGCCCAAAGCCGAATGAAAAACGTTAATTTTATAAAGCAACTCCAATAGTTCGGTTGGCTTTATATAAATGAAGCATTAACACGGTTAGATTGACAAGTTAAATAAAGATTAGAAGTTAAGAGGGTATTTTGTAATTATTGGAAACTATAATATAAGGGGAACCATCTATCTCGATTAGTTCCTTAGTTTTCGGATTAAATACGTTAATTCTATATGCGGTTATAAGTTAGATCAGTTAGTTTATTAAGAAGAAAATTTTTATTGTCTAATTATCATTTTTATAGTTTAGGCATTTGTACAAATGAAATGCGAATACAAGATGTTAATATTATGTGCAGTTAGTTTCGTTAGTAGTTACATAACATACCGCTAACTAAGTAATAAGTTAAAGGGGTTAATATTACAAATAATAGAAACTATATTACAACTTGAATTAATTAATTGAGTTAGTTTTATTCGGTTAAACTCGGTTAGTAAGTTTTAGAAACAACAGGGACCAAAGTGTAACATCTGAACTTTTAAATTAGAAAAGAAATGAAAACTAGGACTTACGACGGAACTCGAACCCGGGTCCTCTCGGATAAAAGATGTCGCGAGACCCAACTGAACTAGGCGATGTTTGGTGATGGAATCTGGATCCATTTTTATTTATCCACATTCTTCGCTTGACCTGGTGACTCCCTTCTTCTTCACCCATCGCACGAACCCGAACCCATAACTACCCGACCCGACGTTTCGTTGTTTATATCGCATTCAAATGACAATTTAATACTTCCAAATGACTTGAAATGATGGAGATAACCGATGTATACCCTTAATCGTTACGTTATCCTTCTTAATAACCAAATTAAATCTTAAATTTAACTCACCTTAATCACCATTAAACAAGTTTCAAGAACTTGTTTAGGTTTTATCAAAATCAAGAGAATTAGGCTGCCAAACTTTTACCGTTTGTCCTCTGGATCAAACCATGTAAAACCCTACTGAAATTTCTTCATTTCATCAACCACATCTCGCGAATTTAATCGAAGAACATTCTAGGGCTTATAACTTGTGCGGACGATATCTCCTTCAATTCTTAACCTTTTCAGGTAATTCCAAAGCCTATTGTTCTTTATTTTTCTTTCTCTACAAAAGCCCTCTATTAATTTCTGTGATAGAAGGCTAATTTATCTTAAATTAATTTTAGTTGAGATTAGGGTTCTTCGTTCATACGATTTGGGGCTTTTAGGTTTACGCATGTGTTTTGATTAAATTGAAAGTAGACTATTGTTATATATCATATTATCACATTGTGTGTAAATTTTGGAGATTTTTAGATGTCAATTGGAATTTTGGTGAATTATTTATGTTTTAATCATTAGATAAATCAAATAAAAATACAAGATAATCTCTAATAAATTCAATAAATATTTTTATTGGTTATTTCAGATTATATCAACACTAGGGAATTTCTATATAAATTTTTTTTCTTGATTTTTGTGAATTCATGAATTTAATTTGGATTTATACATGTTTTAATTATTTAAAAATACTAGAATTTCATAAATAAATTCTATAAATATTTTTTACTGATTTATATAGATTATATAATTGTAGTGGCAATTTTATATAAATCTTCCATAATTTTTTTTAATCATTTAAGTAAAGAAGCTATCGAAATATTAAACAAGTGAATTCCTTTATATAATTAATCATGATATGTGATAATCATTTAATTTGCGATATAAAAATTATTAGATGGTTTTAGTAAATTTGTTAAATATGGGCATTTACAAAACTATTAAACCCTATTAAATTGATAATTCTAAGAATATCTCATGGTAAATAATTACAGAAATATATATATATATATATATATATATATATATATATATATATATAATATTATATTGGTTTGGTTGTTTTGTCAAATAATTATTTTCTATAATTTAAGGTCCCCAAATAGGAGAACCCAATTTCCTAAAATTAATATATTCGTTCAAGTATTTCGTTATTTAGAATCTTGGTTGTATTTATTCTAGGGTGATTTAGTCAATTGTTATACCTCGTGTACTCGTGTGATAATTCTCGTGGATTAACTCTTCGTAACCTGTGAGTAATTTCTTCCATTTCCCCTTTTTAATCTTTTACAAACTTTGGGGTGCATCACGTTACACTTTTCGATTTACTTAACATGCTATGATCAAGTGTTATTATGTGAACGTTTTATGTGTATTCTATTATTCTATATGCTATCTGATGTCAAGTCTATTACATGTTATTGTGTCTAGTGTATCAACGACTGACTAGGTTCCCCACGGCTATGGGTTGTACCCTAGTATCGCCAACAGTATTAGACTCACTCCTCGGGGCTTGAGCCTAATGCACGCTATTATCACGAGTCTATTTATTTTGGATGTTTGTGGTATTTAATTGTGTATTCTTGTTTGGTAAATGTGGATTTATGGATGTGTTGACTATGTTGATGATATGAGACCATTTACACACTAATCTTGAGGTGCATGTTAAAAAAAAAAATTTAAAGACAAAAATATAAAATTGTTTTCAATAAAACGGAGGAATCATTGACCAACATATTTGTTGACCCAAAAATATATTTTTCTAACGTGGTGCAGGTTCTCAAAATTGATGATCAAGTGATGTGGACACGTAGCATGGGCCTTAGGAAATTAAATTGAAATCTTGATATGTTTGTTTTGAACAATGTATGAACAATTTTGATTATTATATGTTATGTGACTATTTAAATGGATATGCTTTAAATATTGAAATAATAATTAGTTATCATGAGCTATGGGCAATCATCATGCCCTTTTACCTTTCCGCTGCGGGTCGGGGTGTAACAAATTGAGGGCGCGACTCGGAATGTGAAAAGATGGACCCTGTTGATGAAAGATCGTAGGGCTCCGTTTCAAGCAACGACATTAGAGGCAACAGTCATGACAACATCAAGGTACTTGTAAACATAGCCTACAGTATGGAAGATGGAGGTGTCTACGACATGGATCGGCCGTTGTTAGAATCAAGACGACAACAACCAAGGGAACGACGACAATAACAACATTGGAAATGATGCTCGTGGAAGGGCATTTAGGAATGGCGTGGGCGATGCCAGGATTATAGCAGCATGGTAGCTTGTATGGGTAGCTAATCGCTTCGTCTCTATTCTGCTTAACCCTAATGTTTCTTGAAACCGAACCTGTTGTGGAATCGGCTAATGGCAAGTCAATTGAGACTTCATATGTTCATTGGGATGCAAACTCGACCTTGTGGTACAAGTGTTCGACATCAACCTTCTTTCTACTACCCTTGATAGTTTTGATGCAGTAGGCGGTATGGATTGGTTATCCAGATATCGTGCAGATACACCCTGTGAGGAGAATCGTTATCTGTCCTAAAGTATCAGAGTGGTGTAAAGGTTAGCATCATAACAGCAATGAAAACCCAGGAGTGTCTATGGAGGGATTACCCCGCTATGCTAGCACCCGTCACTGATAATAACGCTAAGGAAAGAGGATCGAGGATTCATCAATTGTTTGTGATTTCTTCTGATGAGCTACTCAAAGAACTTTCAGGATTACTTCCACAACTGTTAGCCAGAATCATAGTTTGACCTTGCGCCAGAGGTAGCCCTGATTACTTGTACTCCTTACCGTCTTGCACCAGGTGGGTTGCAAGAACTGTCTAATCTACTACGAGAATTTTTGGACAGAAGTTTTGTTGGACCTAGCTCTTTTCGCGTTGGGGAGCCCCAATTATATCAGTGAAGATAAGCCTTATCGTTGGACATGTGTACGGATTATCGAGAACTCAGCAAGGTGACAGTCAAGAACCGTTTGCCACGACCATGTATTGACAGCCTGTCGACCAGTAGCGAGGGTCAAGCTCCCAACCGAGGGTTGACTGATGAACGAACTATTACCAGATGGAAGTCCAAGGGGAGAAGGTTCCTAAAACGACATATCGAACGCAATGCGGCCATTTAGACACTGTACTAGATGACCTTTGGGTTAATCAACACACCAGCAGCCTCAGGGATCACATGAGTAGTATGCGTCAACCTCGTTTCGCCATATTCGTCAACCTTGTTTATCTATGACGTTTTTGAATCACTACCAGGGGAAAGGAACACCATGAACGGCACCTATATTTTGTCCTAGAGCTCCTAGGGGAGGAGCAACTCCACGCGAAGTCTACCTAAGTGTGACTTCAGGATTTGGGAGGTACACTTTCTTGGCCACATAGTCAACAAGGTGGGGATACATGCAGATCACGCCAAAGACCCATTTCATTAGATTTTGATCGGCACCAAATAGTCCATCAGGGATACAGTAGTTTCTTGGTCCAGCTAGATACTATTGTAGATTTATCACAGGATTTCCGGGGATTTCGCAGCTTTAATCTCTTTTTGCACAGAAGGGTGTTGTGTATTCGTTGGAGACAAAACAGGAGGATGTCTTTTCAGCCTTTGAAAACCCAACTCTACAATGCACTGAGTATCGTCTTTACCCGAGGGTACGGGTGACCTAGTGGTATACCATAATGGTCCGAATCAGAGTCTCAGTTACACGCCGATGCAACACGAGAAAGTGATGGGTTACGTAGTGGATTTACAGGAAGAATTGCACGAGTTATAACCTGCGGTAGAGGCCATGGTCCTTGGAATTAAGATGGATGAATTACTTGGACGGTACCCATTGCACCATTTAGACCGATCACAAGGGCCTCATATGTACCTTTGTTTTGAGAGAGCTAATTATGTGAGGGCATCGCTGGATGAAACTCTTGAGCGAATACGACTATGGAACCTAAACGCGTATGAGCTTTGCAGCTCGCCATCACCTCTAGCCTACCTGATCAGATTCGCCCTGCCCAAACCGAAGCACTGAAGGAAGAGAATTTTCAAGTTGAATCCAAGCAGGGCATGGAGAAACAACTTTTGGCAAGTCAGACGATATTCACTATTTCATGGAACGAGTATGGATCCCACCATACGGAAACCATAGGGAACTTGTGATGAGCAAAGCACACCAGCCGCATTATTCTAGTCGTCTGGATTTTGATAGGAGATATTGAGATCTATAAATCTTGTACTGGTGATCGGGCATGAAGGCCCACCTAGCAATGTTTGTGAATGATGTTTGACTTGTGGAAAAGTCAAGGTGGAGTATCAGCAACCAGAAACACCCATATGGAAATGAGAACGGACTGCCACGAATTTTATCCCTGGTCTACCTAAAACTCAGAACGGAAACAGTATCACATGGATGATCGTTGATTTTCTCATGCAAACCAGTACATTCTCTCGCACTTCAGGAAACTGACGAGTCTTCTCAGCTTGTGAATATTCCTCTGGGAGAGACGGCTTTTAGGTACGAAGTGCCAACTCCTATTACTTTTGATTTTGAGCTATACCTGATTTATGACAGGCAATATACAACACCCTTGGCTCACGTCTAGACATGAGCATTGGACAAACGAGCGAGGTAAACGAACCATCCTGACACTCGAAGACATGCTGCGAGCATGTGTATGATTGGCTTTAGTGAGAATTGGGAGGAGACTTATCTTTGGTTGAGTTCTACTGTAGCAGTTACCATCCTAGTATTTAGACAGCGCCGTTTGAGGCGTTGCTTGGGCGACAATGCAGATTCCCTTGTTGGACTAAGGTGGGAGACAACCTAATCACAGGTCTAGGACTTGTACTCGGAACTCTTGGGAAGATTGTTTAGATCGGAAATTGTATGGCGACAGTGCTGGACCGTTAGAAAAGTCGTTAAATGTAGGAAACCCTTAGAATTAGTTGTAGGCGATCGTGTTGTGTTGGAAGTCTCACCCTGGGAGGATGTAGTGCGCTTTGGGAAGCGCGACAAGATGAATTTACGATATGGCCTACAAACTCGAGTTACCTGACGAATTGGGTAACGTACATGATGTCATTTATGTCTCGAATCTGAGGCAATGCTTGTCCGATGAACGCTTGTGATACCCTTATTAGAGTCTGAGGTTAATGACAAGTTGCAGTTGTTGAGGAATCTACTGAAATCATGGACCAGGACGTCAAGATTCCTTAGCATAGTCGAATTCCAATCGTGAGAGTTCGTTGGAACTCAAGACGTGGACCGGAGTTCACGTGGGAACACAATGATCGGAGTAAGCCCTAGTATCCTCAGTTGTTCAAACAGTTGTATCAACTTCTGATATCATTGGCGAATTCCGGGACGAAATTCCCTTTCAAGTTGGGGATGATGTGGCACCTGCGGAAAATCCACAGTCATCCTGATCCAACACCTTGCTGCTTTGGATTACTTATCAAATTTCGGGATGAAATTTCATTCAAGTTAGGGATGATGTGACAACCTGAACTTTCAAGGTTAGTAACGCTTAATCTTGCGATTCTAACTTCCCGTTATCTATTCTTTTTTTTTCAATGTGTTAAACGTTCTGTACAGGTATAACCCCGTTAAACTTAAATTTTAACGTACGACAACTCGGTTAAATAATGGGCCACCACCATATTTATATATAATCAACTCGGCCCAATTCCTTAAACTGTTTCTTCATGTTTGATACACTTCGGCCCCACCCGCTAACCTTAAACAATTCGGCCCAATCCCTTTCCTCCTTATGTACGCAAGTTAAGTGTATTGCATTACAATTACTAACAAACCCTAATCACCTCTTTTCTCCTCCCTGGAACTCATCGGCAGCCCCTTTGGCCGAAGCCCTCACCATCTTCTATCTCTCGGTTAGTACATGATCTATATTACTAGACTTCATTCCTTGCCAACTTGGATTGCATGATGTTATAATGGTTTGGCTGATTTGTTAGTGCATAGGATCGCTTGATGGTAAAGTCTTAATGAAATCATAATAATTATCATCTATTAAATCTAAGGGCATGACTAATGTTTATGATTAATAATTTAGGGTTCACACATGTTGAATGTTTGTGCATGGGTGGAGTAAAAGCATGAGTTAGGGGTATTATTTGCAAATTGAGTTGGGCATGATTAATCCATTAACATATTGTAAACGGCTGTTCTGGACAATTAATATAGGAATTTTCAATCATTGTTAGAGATGCTACAAGACTTAGGTGAATTGGTATTAACTGATGTAGGATAAAGAAGTATTAGATCTACCGATGTATACCAACAACGATGATGACCAACCAACAGAAACAGTTTTGTTACCTCTTAGATTGTGTTGATTTTTTTTTTTAGTGAAATCGACAATATCATTCCACACGAAAAAGGGCAATTACAAAGCAATGGCAGGTAGTCGGGCAACAAGTTGCGCCGCCACCCCCTTTTGAATAGAAAAACCAATTCTACTAAATACAAAGTTTGAAACCTTTAGCGACGAAGAATTACTATTAACGACTTTTTGAACCCGAATCAAAAGTCGCACAGCGTCAGGAGCGAGACCACCAAAGGTATCAAACGCAAACGGGACAAACACATGTTGATTCTCCAGGCAGGCTTTCTCATGTTTTGCTACTTTGCTCGCCTCTGCCTTGAGCACCGCTTGCCCTACGACAAAGCCCTTGTCCTTGAGCCCGACAAGGGGGGAGACTCCAGTTAAATCTACACAAGCATGTTTCCCCCCTTCCCATCCAAACACAAGTATGTCCGCCGGGCGTAAAGTGGACCTCCCCTCTAAGGGGTCAGTCAGGAAATTAACTGGAGCCTCCTTTTTGGCAGAGATCCCGGCCCGCTTAAGAACATCACATAACATATCTCTCTCCAAATCATGCCGAAACCCTGGTAGCTCTTTACAGTGGATCGCGTGCTCGCCGAAAGAATCCAAACACGCTTTGCGGCATACCGGACATGGCTCGTCAACTGGGAACAAAGGAATCATCAGTCGGTATCTAAGGATAGCACGGTATTCCACAGCCGACATGTGTTGCCCCAAGCCTTCAATAGGTGCGACAGACAGAAAATCTTGAGCATGTGGGGCACGTAGACATTCAAACACAGCTCTTTGCCGAGGGGATAAGACAAACTTCTCTACAAACCTCTTGACAATTTCGCAATATATGGCATTCGCCAGAATTTTCTGGGATTTAGGAGGGGCGGTGTCTTTAATGTAGAAACCGCCAATATCAAGGTCGGGAAGAGAACTATGCAAAAGGTCCAACGCACTCCTGTAATCGGAGTCTAAAACATCCCCACCACATTCTCGGAGTATGTGGTCTAGTAAACCCCAAGATTGGGCCCTTGAAGCCACGAAAGCATATGAAGAGGCATCCTCGGCCGTACAAATCCCTAAGCCTCCGAACCGGGTCGGGAGAGAAGCCAACCTCCACTAGAGATCTCCAAAAAAAGCACCCCCACAAACAACAATGTCCTCTAATGCTCCCCGGAGGCCTTCATAAAAAACAGAGACCGCTCCCCCGACCAAAGAAGGTTGACACGTTCGAAGACCAAACAGTAATTTAGCAACACCCATACAAGAACGAAGCAAGAGGAGCTCGCTCTGAGGGTCCCGTAAGCGTTTAAGGCACCTCATCAGCTCGACTGCACAGTTCGCTCTTTTAAGAGCCATATTACTAATAAACTCTGCATCACGACTAACGGCACCCCCCAGGAGTTTCACGCCCAGCACCGGCCTCCCAATCCCCCGAGGGAATAAGCCCTCCTGAACCTTTACACCATTGCAGGTTGGCCAGAAAACTTCAGTTTTCTTTATATTAAGTTGAAGCCCTAAGGAAGGACCCTCAGCTCTGATGATATCTAAAGCATTAGCCACTTGGGTGGCATCTCCAATAAGCGTTCCGTCATCTAGGTACCAGGCGTGAAATAGAAGTTTGCAGCGATCCCTTATTCGGTGAACAAGGGGGTGTAGAACAAGGGCAAAAAGGAGGGGCCCCAAGGGGTCCCCTTGCTGAACGCCAGTAGTAGACCAAATAAAATCATCGCCCACATATAATCTAGCTGGTTGACCATATAAAAAATCGACCCACGTAGAAATAGAAGGACACCTTTTCCTTACCTTGTATAGTAGGGCTGTCCTATCAACCAAATTAAAAGCGTTCGAAAAATCAACAGTAAGCATAGCAAGAGACCCATCTTGGTGGTACTGATTAAGGAACCTATTCGCACTATGAAGAACGGCCTCAGCCCCACAAGGAATCCCTACCCCAAACTGGAAATCGCCAAGGTATTTGGCTATCTCCTTCAAAACACCTTTCATGGCCACCTTGGAGATCACCCTCCTCCAAATCGACCCAACAGCGATAGGCCTAATCCCATTATCCGGTTTGAGAAGAGGTGTAAGAGGAGCAGATGCAACAAACTCCGCCAGACTCCTCGGGCACCTCCCCCCCAAGCACAAATTAGCCATAGCTGAAGTAGCCCTAAGCAGGCTATCAGCAATCACAGACCCCTCCCCACAAAAAGCATCTAAAAGATGTTGGGCCCTTAAGCCGTCTCTCCCGCACGACGTACCTTTGGGGAAAGATTTAATACACCCGAGCACACAATCGGGCTCCACCACAAGGGGAGACTCAGAAGGCAAGGAGGAAGGCATGGAAGGAGGGGGCACACATGGGTGCTTAGCCACTAAAGCCTCCAGAGTATTCTTATTGAGAGGGGCGACCCCCGAGGAGCATAAAACCTTAACCGCTGCAGTGAAATGACCATCAGCAACCTTACGTAAACATTGTTTCACATTGGTCCCCCCACACTCATTATCAATCTCAGTGCCCTTTTTGATTCCATCCGTAACCCCCCTCACGGGTTGATCAAACAATGACTGGACAAGAGTGGCAAAACCCTCACGATCACCCCACTGAGCCAAAGACCGCTGGATGCTAAGGCATTGGCCCGTCTTCCTATTGCCCGACCTCTTGTCCTGATGACCAACAGGCTTGAACACCCGCAAGGTGCAACGTGGTAATATCAAAAGTCGAACCCATCCCTCAACAGAATCAGGCATAGCAACCACCTTGTCCAAAGCTGCAGTTATGACTTGGGCAAAAGCCATACGACAACTAAGGGGGATACTCTTAACAGTCTTGATGGGGAGAGAGAAAACACGGTCAAGCAAAGCAATATCTACATCCAACTCTTCCGACGAGGTATCAACGTTTTCAGCACCGGGTCTAGTGATGCCAACAATAAAACCCTGTTCATCTCTCTCACCTGGCACAAAACCGAATAACCTTATCCTTATGGTGGCACGCCCGACTGAAAGCATGAGGGCACATACACTCACCACATAACCATTGTCCGGACACCCTCAAAGCTTCACAAACAGAGGTAAAAAGACTAAGATCGTCAGCAATTACACATCTCAAAGAATCTTTCCTCTCGTCTGAGCCCAAATGGTGACTCTTGATATGTGCCATTAACCTTGGGAATCCCTTAGCCCCCGCCAAGCCATCGGGGCAACAATGAAACCGTCGGAAAGGACAAGGCCAGAAACCGCTACCATTAGAACCAACCATAACAAAACAAAGTAAGCGTAGTCAACACTTAGATAATGTCGCGTACGCCACCACCAATAAAGAAAACCTAACCCAAAAGGAAACGCAGCTGATGGGTCAAAAGGTAATTGAACCGCTACGCTAAAAAACCCCGAAAAAATCACCTAGGCATTTCGTCGAATACCTTGCGTGCGAAGAAGAAAAACATAAAACTGTTGAAGTCAAACAAGTAGCAACTGGCAGGATTAGAAAGGTAAAACTTACGATTATAAGCTGAATTATGATTTAATAAGTGACTCATCTGAAAATACAAAGAAAGATGTAGTAACCGTTGGTGGATCAACCGCAGAAGCAAGAAATTTTGTGAGAAACTGAACAGAAGCGAGAATGATCTGGAAAAATAATAATAGTAATGATTGATGATGACTGATTTCAACTGGCAACCCTAAATCGAGGAAGATTGAGTTCTGTTTTGTGAAAATTGTAACCGGAGATTGAACGGATCTAGATGAAGATGAAATGTAACGGTGTTGAATGAGGGTTCAGATGACGATATATTAAAACAAACAATAAATCAAAACGAAAGAGCAGATCTGAAAATCTTGAAAACGGGCGATTCAAGATCCAAAAAAGATGAGTTTTTTAAAACTAACATTAGTTTAATAGGTCAAACCTGAAAGAGTTTGAATTGTGTATTTTCCTTTTCAATCAACTGAAAAATTTTCTTCAATTTGGTTGAAAATGCAGAGGAATAAGCTGAAAAAATCCAACACGCCTTGCCCTTGAGACAAAAGTTTGTCAACAAACACCTATAGTTGTATCTTTAAGATAGCAAATCCCAAGGTAAATGCAGCAATCTGAAAGCACAACTTCAACAAAACTTCACCGGAAAAGGATGATAATCGAAGATGTGTCGCTGATGAAGTGATGATGTTCAGTTGTTCAGACGGCGGAGGGTGGGGGGTTTGTGGCAGAGGAGACGACAGAGAAGGCGGAGACGGTGAGGGGTTTTGTGATGAAGTGAATTGATTTGATTAATTATCATACGTTAACGAGTCGGTAACGATTAGGGGTATTAATGAACCATAAACACTGTGAAATCATGATTATTACTCAATGATATGGCTGATATTTGATTTGAATGGCAACATATTTGCTAAATGGTAACTGTTATTACTTGAATATATGAAGGCATGATGAATGTTACATGATACTTGTTAGGGAACAAATAGGATTATTATAATATTAAGATGCATGAGGGTGGATAATTGTTGGGTTAGATCATGTCATAATCAACTGTTTGTATGATGTTCTTGTCTTCGGAATTTGTTAAAGGAAAATTAAGATTATTTCATATTTTAGAAGTTGTTGTTAATTATGCCTACCAAGATGAAACGGTTAGGAAATAAATGTTAGATAATGCTTCTTAGTTGCAAATTAAGATTGATATAATTCTGTAGAAATTTGTTACAAAGCTTGGTTGTCCTCGAGTGGGCTGCACATTCGGCTAGTGGGCCATTTGTCTTGTATCCGAGGTATTATCAACATTGAAATCAATGAACTGAACTAAACACTTGGTAACTAACATTTTCGTAAAACTATGAACTCACCAGCGTTGTCTGATACACGTGTGTGCATGCTCGCAGGTTATAGGTATGTATGGATGTGGAACTTGCTATCTGGGATGCTGGAGTGGTCATGGGTCGTAAAGCATGGGATCGCGAGATGAGTCTAACGGTTTTGTTCATACGGTTTATGTAACACTTAACAAATGATTTATGCTTCCGCTAAATACGATGAGTTATGTTTTATGTAATGTTATACTTTACCTGAATAAATGAAAGTTTTTATTTAAATCATGTATGAGTCAATGTGATTGGTGGCTAGATCCTGGTACGTCACACGCCTCGCGGAGGTTCCCGCATGTGGTATTTTGGGGGTGTGACAGTTTGGTATCAGAGCCACTGGTTATAGTGAACTTGGTTTTATAACGTTTTGTAAAACCAGACTATAACCGAACAGTTCTGAATACGTGAATACGACCATGACGCTCAGCTCCAGATTGCAAGGTTCGTCTTTCTCACTTGTTGCATACATTACATGACTAGTACACATTTGTTTATGCGTAACATACGAACACACACTCGTCACTATAGCATAATTTCATGAATTTCTTGGTTACTTTATGATGCTTAGTTGGTGTGTTGTAGTCCTTAGATTCTTGTGATCTTATCGTTTCGATAACCTCTATTTGGCACTCGAGTTTGAGGAACCATTTGACATAAGTTAGGAGGAACTGAGATGTGCATGCAAATCGCATTATTATTGTGGGTGCACACATAATAATAATAATGTGGGGTGCATGCGAGTCCCAGTGAGCCTTAACGAGTGAAGAAGGGGTTCTGTCCTGTTATTTGATCAATGAGAAATGTAATCCATAGAAGTCATAGCAATGATTGTCTCCTACTCGAACGCAATCTTTTCACTCCTCTCTGAATCCTTACGAATCTCAATGCTATCGAGTATTACCTGAACACCCATCTGAACGCCTAACGAACTGTGTAGAATGTTAGATGCTAGTAAGAACGTCCCTAAGTTGGATGTCACAGCGTCGAATGATTGGTCGATACCTTTCTCATTTCTCTTCGTCTACTGGAACTCAATGTATTGACGTCTTAGATTCCGAGGTGTGATCACTTCTGCAACACTCTTGCAATAGACCATGTACTACTCAATTAACTTGCTAGATCGATGGACAGGAAGATGATGGTAGGTACTTTCCCGTTCCCAGTACTTGGACAACCCTGGTCACCGGCAACGAACATCAGCACTTTGACTTCAATTGAACCTTTAACACTAGCCAACGACTTATGGGAGTCAACTTTTACGAATTAATCGGGACATAAACGATGACAATTGACTATGGTGAGGAATGTGTAACCGCCAGCACATTAAGAGCGCGACTCGGAATGTGAAAAGATGGGCCCTGTTGATGAAAGATCGTAGGACTCCGTTTCAAGCAACCACATTAGAGGCAACAGTTATGACAACATCAAGGTACTTGTAAACATAGCCTACAATATGGTATATGGAGGTGCCTACGACATGGATCGACCGTTTTTAGAATCAAGAGGACAACAACCAAGGGAACGACGACAATAACAACACTGGAAATGATGCTCGTGGAAGGGAATTTAGGAATGGCGTGGGCGACGCCAGGATTATAGCAGCATGGTAGCTTGTATGGGTAGCTAATTGTTTCGTCTCCATTCTGCTTAACACTAATGTTTCTTGAAACCGAACCTGTTGTGGAATCGGCTGATGGCAAGTCAATTGAGACTTCATATGTTCGTTGGGATGCAAACTCGACCTTGTGGGACAAGTGTTCGACATCAACCTTCTTTCTACTACCCTTGATAGTTTTGATGCAGTAGTCGGTATGGATTGGTTATCCAGATATCGTGTAGATACACCATGTGAGGAGAATCGTTATCTGTCCTAAAGTATCAGAGTGGTGTAAAGGTTAGCATCATATCAGCAATGAAAACCAAGGAGTGTCTACAGGGGGATTACCCCGCTATGCTAGCACCCGTCACTGTTAATAACGCTAAGGAAAGAGGATCGAGGATTCATCAATTGTTTGTGATTTCTTCCGATGAGCTACTCGAAGAACTTTCAGGATTACTTCCACAACTGTTAGTCAGAATCACAGTTTGACCTTGCGCCAGAGGCAGCCCTGATTACTTGTACTCCTTACCGTCTTGCACCAGGTGGGTTGGAAGAACTGTTTAATCTACTACGAGAATAGTTGGACAGAAGTTTTGTCGGACCTAGCTCTTTTCGCGTTGGGGAGCCCCAGTTATGTCAGTGACGATAAGCCTTATCGTTGGACATGTGTACGGATTATCGAGAACTCAGCAAGGTGACAGTTAAGAACCGTTTGCCTCGACCATGTATTGACAGCCTGTCGACCAGTAGCGAGGGTCAAGCTCCCAACCAAGGGTTGACTGACGAACGAACTATTACCAGATGGAAGTCCAAGGGGAGAAGGTTCCTAAAACGGAATATCGAACGCAATGCGGCCATTGCGACACTGTACTACATGACCTTTGGGTTAATCAACACACCAACAGCCTCGGGGATCACATGAGTAGTACGCGTCAACCTCGTTTCACCAGATTCGTCAACCTTGTTTATCTATGACATTTTTGAATCACTACCAGGGGAAAGGAACACCATGAACGACACCTGTATTTTGTCCTAGAGCTCCTAGGGGAGGAGCAACTCCACGCGAAGTCTACCTAAGTGTGACTTCAGGATTTGGGAGGTACACTTTCTTGGCCACGTAGTCAACAAGGTGGGGATACATGCAGATCACGCCAAAGACCCATTTCATTAGATTTTGGTCGGCACCAAATAGTCCATCAGGGATATAGTAGTTTCTTGGTCCAGCTAGATACTATCGTAGATTCATCACAGGATTTCCGGGGATTTCACAGCTTTAATCTCTTTCTGCACAGCAGGGGCTGTGTATTCGTCGAAGACAAAACAAGAGGACGTCTTTTCAGCCTTTAAAAACCCAAGTCCACAATGCACTGAGTATCATCTTTACGCGAGGGTACCGGTGACCTAGTGGTATACCATGATGGACCGAATCAGAGTCTCAGTTACATGCCGATGCAACACGAGAAAGTGATGGGTTATGTAGTGGATTTACAGGAAGAATTGCACGAGTTATAACCTGCGGTAGAGGCCATGGTCCTTGGAATTAAGATGGAGGCATTACTTGGACGGTACCAATTGCACCATTTAGACCGATCACAAGGGCCTCCTATGTACCTTTGTTTTGAGAGAGCTAATTATGTGATGGCATCGCTGGATGAAACTCTCGAGCGAATACGACTATGGAACCTAAACGCGTATGAGCTTTGCAGCTCGCCATCAACTCTAGCCTACCTGATCAAATTCGCCCTGCCAAAACCGAAGCACTGAAGGAAGAGAATTTTCAAGTTGAATCCATGCAGGGCATGGAGAAACAACTTTTGGCAAGTCGGACGATATTCACTATTTCATGGAACGAGTATGGATCCCACCATACGGAAACCGTAGGGAACTTGTGATGAGCAAAGCACACCAGCCGCGTTATTCTAGTCGTCTGGATTTTGATAAGAGATATTGAGATCTATAAATCTTGTACTGGTGATCGGGCATGAAGGCCCACCTAGCAATGTTTGTGAATGATGTTTGACTTGTGGAAAAGTCAAGGTGGAGTATCAGCAACAAGAAACACCCATATGGAAATGAGAACAGACTGCCATGGATTTTATCCCTGGTCTTCCTAAAACTCAGAACGGAAACAGTATCACATGGATGATCATTGATTTTCTCATGCAAACCAGTACATTCTCTCTCACTTCAGGAAACTGACGAGTCTTCTCAGCTTGTGAATATTCCTCTGGGAGAGACGGCTTTTAGGCACGAACTGCCAACTCCTATTACGTTTGATTTTGAGGCTATACCTGATTTATGACAGGCAACACACAACACCCTTGGCTCACGTCTTGACATGAGCATTGGATAAACCGGCGAGGTAAATGAACCATCCTGACACTTGAAGACATGCTGCGAGCATGTGTATGATTGGCTTTAGTGAGAATTGGGAGGACACTTATCTTTGGTTGAGTTCTACTGTAGCAGTTACCATCAAAGTATTCAGACAGCTTTGTTTGAGGCATTGCTTGGGCGACAATGCCGATTCCCTTGTTGGACTAAGGTGGGAGACAACATAATCATAGGTCTAGGACTTGTACTCGGAACTCTTGGGAAGATTGTTTAGATCGGAAATTGTATGGCGGCAGTGCTGGACCGTTAGAAAAGCTGTTAAATGTAGGAAACCCTTAGAATTCGCTGTAGGCGATCGTGTTGTGTAGGAAGTCTTACCCTGGGAGGGTGCAGTGCGCTTTAGGAAGCGCGGCAAGATGAATTTACGATATGGCCTACAAACTCGAGTTACCCGAAGAATTGGGTAATGTACATGATGTCATTTATGTCTCGAATCTGAGAAAATGCTTGTCCGATGAACGCTTGTGATACCCTTATTAGAGTCTGAGGTTAATGACAAGTTGCAGTTGTTGAGGAATCTACTGAAATCATGGACCCGGACGTCAAGATTCGTTAGCATAGTCGAATTCCAATCGTGAGAGTTCGTTGGAACTCAAGACGTGGACCAGAGTTCACGTGGGAACACAATGATCGGAGTAAGCTCTACTATCCTCAGTTTTTTCAAACGGTTGTATCAACTTCTGATATCATTGGCGAATTTCGGGACGAAATTCCCTTTCAAGTTGGGGATGATGTGGCACCTGCGGAAAATCCACAGTCATCCTGATCCAACACCTTGCTGTTTTGGATTACTTATCAAATTTTGGGGCGAAATTTCTTTCAAGATGGGGATGATGTGACAACCTGAACTTTCAAGGTTAGTAACGCTTAATCTTGCGATTCTCACTTCCCGTTGTGTATTCTTTTTTTTTTAATGTGTTAAACGTTCTGTACGGGTATAACCCCGTTAAGCTTAAATTTTAACGTATGACAACTCAGTTAAATAATGGGCCGCCACCATATTTATATATAATCAACTCGGCCCAATTCCTTAAACTGTTTCTTCATGTTTGATACACTTCGGCCCAACCCGCTAACCTTAAACAATTCGGCCCAATCCCTTTCCTCTTTATGTACGTAAGTTAAGTGTATTGCATTACAATTACTAGCAAACCCTAATCACCTCTTTACTCCTCCCTGGAACTCATCGGCAGCCCCTTTGGCCGAAGCCCTCACCATCTTTGATCTCTCGGTTAGTACATGATCTATATTACTAGACTTCATTCCTTGCCAACTTGGATTGCATGATGTTATAATGGTTTGGCTGATTTGTTAGTGCATTGGATCGCTTGATGGTAAAGTATTAATGAAATCATAATAATTATCAACTATTAAATCTAGGGGCATGACTAATGTTTATGATTAATAATTTAGGGTTCACACGTGTTGAATGTTTGTGCATGGGTGGAGTAAAAGCATGAGTTAGGGGTATTATTTGCAAATTGAGTTGGGCATGATTAATCCATTAACATATTGTAAACGGTTGTTATGCACAATTAATATAGGAATTTTTCAATCATTGTTTGAGATGCTACAAGACTTAGGTGAATTGGTATTAACTGATGTAGGATAAAGAAGTATTAGATCTGCCGATGTATACCAACAACGATGATGACCAACCAACAGAAACAGTTTTGTTACCTCTTAGATTGTGTTGAATTGATTTGATTAATTATCATACGTTAACGAGTCGGTAACGATTGGGGGTATTAGTGAACCACAAACACTGTGAAATCATGATTATTACTCAATGATATGGCTGATATTTGATTTGAATGGCAACATATTTGCTAAATGGTAACTGTTATTACTTGAATATATGAAGGCATGATGAATGTTACATGATACTTGTTAGGGAACAAATAGGATTGTTATAATATTAAGATGCATGAGGGTGGATAATTGCTGGGTTAGATCATGTCATAATCAACTGTTTGTATGATGTTCTTGTCTTCGGAATTTGTTAAAGGACAATTAGGATTATTTCATATTATAGAAGTTGTTGTTAATTATGCCTGCCAAGATGAAACACTTAGGAAATAAATGTTAGATAATGCCTCTTAAGTGCAAATTAAGATTGATATAATTGTGTAGAAATTTGTTACAAAGTTTGGTTGTCCTCGACTGGGCTGCACATTCGGGTAGTGGGCCATTTGTTTTGGGCCGCCCACTATTATGAGTGCCTTAATGGATTGTCAAGTTGTTGTCTGTCTTGTATTCATGTCTTACAAAATAGTGGGTGACCCAAATGAATATTGTATATTATGTGATGATTCTATGACTTACAATCTATTGAATATGAGAAGTGGTGGCTTGATATACTAACTGTTAATGGTTGATGGACTCAGTTGGTTTGGGTACAAAAGGGGCGGGCCACAAGTTAATTATAAAGAGTATATTATCATCACAGGTTGCACCAAGTTTAGGTGAACCATTAACTTAGTTCACATATTTATTTGTATTGACAAGTTAAGTGTATGTGCCTTGTAAACATGAAATCGGGGAGTTAATCTGCTTTTGAACCAAATGCATGCTAAGTGACTACTTGATGATATTAGGCCGATGTGTCAACTGATTATGAATTGAACTATATGAGTGCTACTTGTGCAATGATTATGTGGTATGTGAACAAGGGATACATAAATTGATTGCATGTAAAATATGTGGGTTATGTGCACATGAAACTGATCGTTGTCGGTACCCATGATAGGACGTGTTTGAACAACTGTTAATCGAGTAAATAATCTTGTTAGGGCATGAATTTTATGCTAAGGATCATCTATCCTGAGACTGGGCATGGATTACGAATCCTTAATGGATGATGCAGAGAGTCTGAGGATCCAGAGTCTGAGGATCCAGAGTCTGAGGATCACGAGTCTGAGGATCACAAGTCCGAGGATCCTTAACAGAACTTATGTTTTGCACGTTTTAAATGTGTAAATGCAGGTAATGGACGTAGTAGACCACTTCTTTGCTGGAATCTCGTGGAATATGCTTTTAGGCACGTGCATATTGAAGAAATAACCGTTAGTGGTGGTCATGGGTGACTTCCACCTTTTTCGGGAAGTTAGTTAGTTGTTTTTTCTTATCTTTTTAAGGGGAAACAAGCTCATTTGAGACACAATTCGTACACACCACACAAACAACACACAAAACACGAATTCTCCGCAAACACTTAGCAAAAAACACACACTTACACTAGAAATTCATTGTATTGAGCTTGTTTTCTTCCGAAGTTTTACAAGGATCACTATTGTTTTTGCAATACATTTGGTGATCGGTAGTTTCCATCACCCGAGGTTTTTTATGCCGGAGATCTTCTAAAGATCAAGGGCTTTTTCCTCGTATAAATCTCGGTGTTCATCGTTGATTTCATATACTTGTTGTTTATACAATTAACCAAGCATCATACCTCACAAAATCAGATTTGGTTGCATTATCCTTGTGTGATTTTTGACCAAAACAGTTTGGCGCCCACCATGGGGCAATTGGTGCTTCAATTCCGAGAAATTTTGTTCATTTCATTCATTTCGGTTCATTACCTTCAACCACATGGCCTCTCAGGGAAAACTACTCCAAGTTCTATGTCGGCGGTCACTTTTTCACTGGGCATTCCGCCTTTGCATCATCTCTCCCTTGCATTCCAGAAGAATGCTGAGAATTCTCCGAAAAAGACAACCCCCGTTTTCACAAAACCAACTGTTGTTTCTTCCTCTACACTTACTAACAGTGATTTTTATGCTTTGATTGTGTAGATGAAGGATCACATGCAGCAGCAGGTCAAAACTAATGGCAGGATCCTTCGCGAAATTGATAAAATCAGCAGAGGATCACTCCCCTTTGATGTCGAGGTCGCTGAATTTCGACACTCCGGTCATAACATCCCATCACTTTGCAGCTCCAGATGTCCAATACTAGGGTGGATCAACAGGAATACGTTCTGGATCATCGGCAATGTCTCAAGCTCAAGGATCCTCTTTCCAGCCTTCAGGATCCTCATTTCAGCATCAGGGATTCTTCACCAGTTTAGGAGGATGCATGGGGACGCAGCCAATTCAAGGATCCTCTCAGGTTCAAGGATCCTCTCAGGTTCAAGGATCCTCTCAGGTTCAAGGATCCTCTCAGGTTCAAGGATCCTCGCAGGTTCAAGGATCCTCGCAGGTTTAAGGATCCTCGCAGGTTCAAGGATCCTCGCAGGTTTAGGGATCCTCTCAGGTTCAAGGATCCTCGCAGGTTCAAGGATCCTCGCAGGTTCAAAGATCCTCTCAGGTTCAAGGATCCTCCTTCCAAGTTCAAGGATCCTCATCTCAGGTTTCAGGATCCATGGATTATCCTCCAAGACCCCCATTCACAGCACATCAAGGATCCAACATCTTTCAGAATCAAGGATCCTTAGGGAGTCAACAACCCGGAAGTTCAAATGTTCATCAAGGAGACTTCATTCCAATGCAGACCATTGCTTCTTCTGGCCCTTCTGTAATATGAGAATCCCGTCAATATGGATTTACATCTGGGATTCCATACTTGAATCCTCCTGGAGGTAACACTTTTAATAACTCTTATACCACTAACCATGGCTCCATGCAGGATATAGGTATCAATCAAGCTATGGCTAGGGAGTTGCAGAAACTCAAAGATATGATATCCAGCGTTCCAGAAGTGGATAAGCCCATTCCTGAAATTCCTGATGGAAGTCACAAGGGAAAGAATGGAGATCAATCCCATTCCTGAGAGGTTAAAGGAAGCATGTCTTTGCAAGGGTTTCAGATCCACACTGACAGGATCAGCTCTTAAATGGCTGCTAAGTCTTCCCCCTTACTCTATTACTTCATTTGCTAATCTAGTTAATCTGTTTAATAGTCAATTTTCATGTAGTAGAAAATTTGAATGATTAACTAGTGATCTATATAGGGTAACACAAGGTCAAAATGAATAACTTAGAGATTACATCACTAAGTTTAGTAAAGAATCCTTAGATATCCTTAACCTGGATATAGCTACGGCTGTAGAAGCCTTTAAAATGGGTTTACTTAGGGATTCAATGTCCTATGATGATCTTGTCATGACCCCTTGCAGGAACTTAGATGAGGAAAGGAACAGGGCCTTTAGGTTCATCCGTTTAGAGGATGACAAAAGGATCCACGAGAGATTGTCAGGATCCTCAAAGCAAGACAAATAAGGATCCTATCTCAAGGATAACTGATCCAAGCAATACTCCAAGCATGGCAACCAGAGTGTGCATGCTGTGGAACAAGAGGAAGATGATCAGGATTATCCTCCTATTTCTGAATATTGTTTTTCTGCTGATAATAATGAACTAATCCTTTCTATGCAGAGTTTAGGTGAAGAGGTTAGGTGGCCAAGGAAGAATGACAAACCGCCTACCACCAAAGACGAGTCGAAATGGTGTGCTTACCATGGGGATTCTGGTCATCTCACAGATGAGTGCATAGTATTAAGGAAGGAGATAGGTTATCTTTTGAGCAAAGGATACTTGAAGGAATTGCTCGGAAGGAAAAAGTCAAGGATCAAGTATCCTGAGAAAGTTCCTGAAAAAGCTCCTCCTCCACCAGCTGATGCTCAAATCATCCATTTCATCTCCGGAGGTTCTCAGCAGCTAAGAGACATGCAAAGGAAACAAAGATGGAGAATGGGGGCAGATCTGTTCGGACCTCCATCCTTACCCAGCAGAAAGTGATATCATATGATGAGGATAACTGTGCGGACATTCAGGATCCTCATCACGATGGTGTAGTTATTACATTATTCATATCTAACCATTTTGTTCGCAGGATTCTCATTGATGGGAAAATCTCAGTGAACATAACCCAGTTGGATATCCTCAATAGAATGGACATCCTTGAATCCGATATTGTCCAAAGATCATCTGTCCTTGTGGGATTCAGTGAAGAGACAAAGATTACATTGGGGGACATTAAACTTCCTATTTATATAGAGGGAGTGAATTCTATTCAAGAATTTTATGTTATTGATTGCTTATCTTGCTGTAATGTTATCTTTGGCAGGCCATGGATACACGATATGAAGGCAGTCCCCCTCAACATATCATCAATGTCTCAAGGTCCCAACTCTATGAGATATGGTGAAGATAGAAAGTGATCAGCAGGAGGCAAAGAACTGTTACACTTTTTCAATGAAGCCAGCCTCCAAGGAGCAAGACATCATGGAGGCAAGAGAGCAAGACGTCAAGGATATTATGTTGAACCCAGAGGATCCTGAATCCAAAATTTTTATAGGATCCGGGATCCTAGACAGTATTGAGCAGGATTTAGTATCCTTCTTGGAAAGAAGAAAATCTACCTTCTCTTGGAAACATGAAGATATGACAGGAGAAAGTTTGCACTTGAAAGGAATGCCATTATCCAAGAAGAGGTAGACAAATTGCTCAAGGCAAGTGTTTTGGTCAAAAATCACACAAGGATTATGCAACCAAACGCTTTGTAAACGGGGAATGATGCATGATATGATGAACAAAGATAAGGATCACTTAAATGAAAATTGCACAAGTGACACAAGGATTTATACGAGGAAAAAGCCCTTGATCAATGAATGATCTTCGGCATAAAAAACCTCGAATGATCTTCAATATAACAAACAATGTTTACAACTTTGGATGGCAACGAGCTAGGTACAAGGATCACTATAGTATCGTATGCTAGAGCGTGTGAGAAATGTCTTGTGTCTTACGAATGCTGTAGAGTGCCATTTATATAAGCGTGTGTGGTTGAATTTTAGGCAAGTCACCTAACTACTAGCTCGTTACCCCTTTAGAAATAGAAGTAAATTTAGCCTAACTAATTGCCCGTAATTTGTGCTAAGTTTCCATATTCTCCACAACGTCTATTTCCGGTGATGTATGTGCGAGATTTACGTGAAAGATTCCTTAATAACGTTGCCAAGACCAGGTCCAACTCGTAATCCCTGCAAAACAACATTAAATTCAAAGAGAACAATCGTTAGTATGAGGATCCTTAGGATGATCCATGATCCTGATCCTGAAGCTCTTCTGAGGATCACTATCTGCCAAAGAAACAAGGATCACTCGTTAGGATATCATGTAAGGATCACAGGTCATTAAAATCCTGCCCTAACAATTGCCCCCAAAATATAAGGAGTAATTATATAATATTAACGAGTTATATTTTGCCGGATCTTATCTATAACTAACTCAACGGATATATAGCCGTTAAGAATGAACTATCCGTTGCGATCTGACGTCATGGAGGTGACAGCCCTGCACAAATCATCATTATAAATAGAAATAGGGATAGAATCGTTTGCATTTAAATTCAAGGACTCTTCCCTTTATAACCGCGACCAGAGGATTGAACAAGTATTCCCCTTCACCTTCTCTCTTGCTTGCTCTGTTTTTCTTATTTCGTTCAATATGTTGCTCCGGAACTCACCCAGCAAGGATCCTAAGAATAACAGCCCCTTGAAGGGTCAAGGGATCATCAAGGATTCCCCCACCGAGAGGTGTTGTTTTACTGATTCTCAAATTGACAAGATCCGTCATTGTTTTCCGGCGAACACCCTCTTTAAATCTTTTAGCCCTACCGCTCTGAGCGATTACATCTCTGAGACTTGGGTTGCTTTCCCGGTCACTCCTTTCATGGTAGGATACTCGTATCCTTTCCCTCAGTTCACCGAGTCCTTTTTCTCTCTTACCGGAATCTGCTATATCCAGGCTATGCCGATGATTTGGAGGGTTTTATACACCCTTGAAAGGATCATCGAACAAGAAGGAATTGATCTGGGTATGGCGGAGCTGGCTGAGATGTATGATCTCACAACTTTTGGATCCCACCGATACTTGTTCAAACGAAGGGCTGGAGAAGAGCACCCTGTTCTCAAAGTTACCAAAAATGACATGAACTGGAAGCGGCGGTTCTTTTTTGTGAGGACAGATACCATCTCTGATGGGAGGGATCTGCCCAAGAAGTGGGCTACCCATTGTAGGATAGAGAATCCTGGAAGGATCACTGTAGAACTTATCCTTTAGCATAAGGATCACTGACATTCTTTTGTTTCCTTATTGTGCAGCTATATCCGTTTCTCATCTTAAGTTGACTCCTACTGCAAAAGAGAGACTCTTGGCCTTTAGGAAGCTTGATCCTGAAATAAGAACTTTCCAGGTCACCACCCAGGATTCTCAGGAAGTATCCTCTGCTTCTGTCACAATGTCAAGTAAGTATCCTCTTTTAAGGAGTATTTATATAATGAGAGTCAAATAAAATTAAGATACTTATCTTGTTTTGGTTGTGCAGGCGCTGGAAAATCCTCTAAGTCTGCTTCAAAGTTCGGCATCGATGATCTTACTAATGTCAAATCCGCAAGGAAGAAGACTCCTGCTGCTAGCCCAACTGCTTCAGCCCCTAAAGCACCCATCAGGGGAAAAGGAAGCAAGAAGAGAAAGGCCTCTGAGGATTTGCAAGGTCTGCCCCTGCTCCGCCAACAGTGTCTGGATTACATCAACGAGGTAAGGATCACTGTCCTGCTTATGTATCCTGCTAGTCTAAGGATTACTTGATTTCTGAGGTCATTCCTTGTCTTCCTTGCAGAAATTTGCTGAGGTAGAGACATATGTTGGCCACGTTGAGGATTAGGATCGCCAGATTGCTGACCTTCAACAGGTTGGGGTGTTGAAGGATCTCAAGATAGCTGATCTCGAGAAGGAGCTTTGAGCCACCAAGGATGATGCTGCCAAGATGCTGATCAACTTTGACTATGAGAAGCATGAGATCACCCAAGATGCCAAGGTCTCTGCTGTAATAGCTATGTACAAGATCCAGCTGCAAATGGCTATGGAGGCTCAGGATCCTGCTTTCGACGGGAGCACATGGGACGTGGAGGGCTGGAAGGCGAGGCTGGCAGAGCTGGAGGATGATGAAGAGGCTGAGGAGATCCCGATGCTTGAGGGTGGAGGCGCTGGCAAGGATCATGGTGGAGAGGCAAGTGGAGCCGGTGGTGATAGTGCAGCGAAGGATTGAGCTGCAGGATTGGGCAATGATGGAAATTTCGAGACTTAGCCGGAGCCCAATTTTTTTTTTTGTTTGGTGGTTGTGATGTTTTGAAACAATTATGGTCTGTATTTGAACAACAGGTTTAGGGTTGAGGATCTAGGATCCTGTGAACAATAGGTAGGATTACATATGGTGGAGGGATCCTCTGTTTGGGGGATGAAGCCATTGTGATCCTGCCGCCTTTAATTTCCTGCACTTGCTATGACCGCATGAACAATGGACACCCTTTGCCAACCCATGTGGATGGGCCACGTTTTGCTGGTAGAAACGTGGGTTGGCAATTTTGACAACTTTAAAAAGGGGTTAAATATTTAATGAATAAAACTTTTAACTTTTGACTTATCCTGTGATGTTATCCTTGTATATCTTTTGAACTTTCAATTGTTTTGATTTATACTTGTATAAGTAAGAAAGGTTAAGCAAATTATGTTTAAGAAATTTAGGATATGATCCAGGATCAAATATCCTATAGTCGAAAACTTCCAAAAAGTAGTTAATTTTAAGGATCATAGGTTCAGTTGTCAAAGTGTAAGGGTTATTCAAAATAATGAATGTAATCAAAACAGTTAAGGATCATACCTGAGAATCCAAGTTGGGATCCTAACCTTTAATCAGGATAACCATAGGAAGAACTTTAATGGATAATAAGGATTGAGGATCCTTAATTGTTTATCTTTGAAAACCTGAAAATAGAATATAACTTGGGACTAAGCCAATATCATAGATAAGTTAGTAACTGGGGACATGCCCAAAGGATAACTGGGGACAAGCCCAAAGGATCACTGGGGACAAGCCCGAAGGATAACTGGGGACAAGCCCAAAGGATCACTAGGGACAAGCCCGAAGGATAACTGGGGACAAGCCCAAGGATCGTATGTAAACTGGAGTATGGCCCTCACTGGCGACTATCCAAACTTAGTGACATGAAAATGCCAAAACCTTAGCTAACGTGAAAATGTTAGAAACCTTAGGAACGGATGTATGGTACGTCTACCATTATACGTAGGATCCTAGGTATAGCCAGTACGATGGAATTATCAGCCCCTAAAGCGAGTACTGGTCCCAAAGACGTGAACTATACCAGGATCATGGTGCGCTACAGGCGAAAACTGGGGACAAGCCCAAGGATAACTAGGGACAAGCCCAAACAACTGGGGTTGAACCCAAGGATCTGAGTTGCTTCTGAAGATTGTCGACAATATGCTAAGGATACTTGGACTATCAGAACTCAAAATCTCGTGAGAGAAGGATGAAGGATACATGATCCTTATCCTTAAATAAGAAAATATGTAAATAAGAGTTCAAGCTTAGGACATTACCAGAGTAAGGATCATCGATACTTCAGGGATCCTTGAAGGATACTTCTAATGTAAGGATCATATGTGCCAGAAGGATCCTGCTTACATGAAATATTTCTTCAAGTGGACAGCATTCCAGGCTCTTGGTAACAAATTACCCTCGATGGTCAGCAGTCTATATGCCCCCTTTCCTGCTTCGGCTTCGATCAAATAAGGGCCTTCCCATTTTGGTGCCAATTTCCCATCAGCAGGATTGGTGGTATTCTGGAATGCTTTTCTCAATACCATATCCCCAACTTGGAATTTCCCTTATCCTGACATTTTTGTTATAAGCACCAGCCATTCTTTGTTGGTAGCTAGCCATCCTTATCCTAGCCAGATCCCTGATTTCCTCAATAATATCCAAGTCTTGAGCCAGGTTTGCATCATTCTCCTCAGGATCACGGGTACTTGTTCTAGCAGTTGGAACCACCATTTCTATTGGGATCACTGATTCTGCCCCAAATACCAAAGAGAATGGTGTTTGACCAGTAGCTTCTTGGGGGTTGTCCTATCGGCCCAAAGCACATAAGGTAATTCCTCTGCCCATTTCCCCTTCTTGGATCCAAGTTTCTTCTTCAGATTGTTGATGATGATCTTGTTGGATGATTCTGCTTGGCCATTAGCTTGTGGGTGGACTGGTGTTGATGTTATCATCTTAATCCCCCAGCTGTCACAAAAGTTAGTAGTTCTGCTCCCAATAAATTGGGAACCATTATCACATACAATTTCAGAAGGAATGCCAAATCTAGTTATAATATTTCTCTTAATAAAGGATATAACTTCCTTTTCTCTGACTTGGGCAAAAGCTTCAGCCTCTATCCACTTGGAGAAGTAGTCAGTCATAGCAAGCATGAACACTTTTCCACCAGGTGCCTTAGGGAGCTTGCCGACTATATCCATCCCCCATCTCATAAATGGCCAAGAGGATGGTATAGGATGTAGAAATTCAGCCGGCTGATGAAGGATATTGCTGTGTCTTTGACAAGGATCACACTTCTTAGCATACTCCACAGCATCCCTTTTCATAGTTGGCCAGTAGTATCCTGTCCTTAAGATCCTTGAGAACAATGCCCTGCCCCCAGTGTGGTTTCCACAATCTCCTTCATGGAAATCTTTTAAAACTTCTTGAACTTCAGGATCCTCGATACATCTTAAATATGGTCCTACAAGAGATCGCTTATACAGCATATTATTTAAGATTGTGAATTGAGATACCTTAATTCTGAAAGCCCTAGGGTTTTCTCCCATAGGAATCTCTCCGTGTTGTAAGTATCTCATGATTGGTGAGATCCATGATCCTGAACAAGATTGAGTATCCTCACTAGGGATCATTGCAGAATCCTCTTCTATTTCCATGGCCACCTGATTTTCAATAGCAGGAGCCAGGATATGGATGATGGGGATACTTATATCCTCTGGGATCTTCAAAGATGATCCTAGATTGGCCAATGCATCAGCTTCTGTATTTTCTTCCCTTGGTGCCTGTGTCAAACTGAAGAAAGCAAAGGAGAGTGCCAATTCTTTGACTATCTCTAAATATTTGGTTAGTTTTTCACCTTTAACAGCATAGGATCCATTAAAGTGGTTAGTGATTAACAATGAATCCACGTATACCTCAAGATACCTGATCCCCATTGTTAGGGCTGGATTTTTATCATACGTGATCCTTATACGTGATCCTAACCAGTGATCCTTGTTTCTTTGGCAGACAGTGATCCTCAGCAGGACTTCAGGATCAGGATCATGGACCATTAAAAGGATCCTCATGCTAATAGTTACCTTCGTGTAATACAACATTATTTTGCAGGAACATCTGGCAGGATACGCTCTTAGCATCATAATCAAGGGACGCGTCTTCACAATTATAGCACGAGCTTAATCAAAGATAGACGTTGCAAAGGATATGGAAACTTAGCTTGATTTAAGGGCGGCAATTTAGGCTAGATTGTCTTTTATTTCTAAAGGGGTAATGAGCTGATTATTAGTCTTTTTACCTAAAATAGGTCACCTACACTTGTATATATAACACTTTTCCTCATTCGGAAGAACACACAACACAACTCTCACACGCTTAGACACTCGAAACTATAGTGATCCTTGTACTCAGCTCATTATCATCCGAAGTTGTAACTATATTTTTCTTATATTGAAGTTGGTGATCGGTAGTTGCCATCACCCGAGGTTTTTTATGCCGGAGATCATACATTGATCAAGGGCTTTTTCCTCGTATAAATCCTTGTGTCTTTGCATATTTCTCATAGAAGTGATCCTTTACTTTTATAATTAACCAAGCATCATACCCCGTTTACATAAAGTTTGGTTACATTATCCTTGTGTGATTTTTGACCAAAACAGTTTGGCGCCCACCGTGGGGCAATTGGTGCTTCATTCATAAGAAAACCTTTTGTTCGAAATCATTTCATAGAATTACATGGCTTCATCATTGAAAAACATGTCCACGGCAATGTCTGCAGTCACCTCGTCCCAGAACATTCTGCCTCCACCACCGGCAGGATCCCAGAAGAATGCTGAGAAGAGACAAACTCCTACTAATTCTAAAACTCCATCTCCTTCTGCTATGAATTCTTATATTCCCAGTACTAGTGATGTATTTACTTTGATTTTGCAGATGAAGGATCGTATGCAGCGGCAGGATGAAACTAATGAAAGGATCCTCAGGGAAATTGGAGATCTCAAAAGACAGAAGAAAACGGCAGAGGATCATTCCCCACTGATGCCCAAGTCTTTGAGCTTTGATACTCCAATGATTACTTCTCAGCCATCAGGAATTCCAGACGTGCAAATTATGGGAGAATCAAGAGGATTGCACCTCGGATCGACAGCAATGACTCAGGCATCTGGCTCACACTTTCAGCCGGCAGGATCCTATCCCCAGCATATGGGATCCCTCATGAATTCGGGAGCCTATCCGGGAGCACAGCAGTTTCGAGGATCCTACTTTGTTCCAGGATCATCCCAGGGTCAAGGATCCTACTTTGTTCCAGGGTCATCCCAGGGTCAAGGATCCTCCTTCGTTTCAGGATCATCCCAGATACCAGGATCCTTCCAGATACCGGGATCCTTCCAGGTGCCAGGATCCCTAAAAAGTTTGCAAACAGGAAGTCTAGATGTCCATCAAGGGGACTTCATTCCAATGCAGACCATTGCTTCCACTGGTCCCTCCGTTGTTCCAGAATCCCAGCAATATGGATTCCCTAACTTGAACCCAATGGGAGGTAACACTTTAAATAATTATCCTACCACTAACCATGGATTCATGCAGGATACAGGTGTCAATCACGCTATGGCCAGGGAATTGCAGAAACTAAAAGATATGATCTCAAGCGTTCCAGGGGTAGTCAAGCCTATCCCAGAGATTGCAGATGGAAGCCATAAGGTATCTCGCTTTGCACCACCAATTTGTGATGCAGAGGTACCCAAAAGGTTCCATATCCCTACTATGAAGCTGTATGATGGTACAACGGATCCAGAAGAGCACAAAGCACAATACAGGGAGAGGATGGAGATCAATCCTATCCCAGAAAAACTGAAAGAAGCATGCCTATGTAAAGGATTTGGATCCACTCTTACTGGATCAGCTCTTAAGTGGCTGCTAAGTCTTCCCCCCTACTCTATTACTTCATTTGCTAATTTAGTTAATTTATTCAATAACCAATTCTCTTGTAGTAGAAAATTTGAAAGATTAACTAGTGATTTGTACAGGATAACTCAAAATCATAATGAATCATTAAGGGATTATATAACTAAATTTAGTAAAGAATCCTTGGACATTCCTAACTTGGATATGGCTACGGCTGTTGAAGCCTTCAAAATGGGACTGCTTAAGGATTCATTATTCTATGATGATCTTGTTATGACACCATGCAGGAATCTAGATGAAGTAAGAACTCGAGCACTCAGGTTCATCCGGCTAGAGGATGACAAGAGGATCCAGGAGAGACAAGTAGGATCCTCAAAACAAGAGAAGCAAGGATCCTCCTTCAAGAACAACAAATTCAAATCCTACCATAGAAATGAGAACCAGAATGTGCATGCTGTTGACCAAGAAGAGGATGATGAAGATTATCCTCCAATCTCAGAATATTGTTTTTCCGTTGATAATCATGAACTGATCCTTGCAATGCAGAATCTAGGTGAAAAAGCTAGGTGGCCCAGGAAGAATAATAAACCATCCGGGACTAAAGACAAGTCAAAATGGTGTGCATACCATGAGGATTTCGGGCATCTGACTGAAGAATGCATAGCTTTAAGAAAAGAGATTGGATATCTATTAAGCAAGGGGCACCTGAAAGAACTGTTGGGAAGAAAAAAGCAAAGGACTCAGGATCCTGAAAGGATCCCTGAAAAGGCTCCAGCACCTCCGGCAAATGCACAAGTGATCAACTTTATTTCCGGAGGATCAGACATCTGTGGTACATCCTTCTCGGCGGCCAAAAGACATGCAAAGGAGTCAAAAATGGATAATGGAGAAAGGCCTATTAGAACATCAAGTGTCTCCGAAGGGAAGATGATAACGTTTGATGAGGATGATCGCATTAACATTCAGGATCCTCATCATGATAGTTTAGTTATCACTCTCTTTATCTCTAACCATTTTGTCCGCAGGATCCTTATCGATGGAGGAAGCTCAGTGAACATTATCCAGCTTGATGTTCTAAAGAAGATGGGAATCCCAGAATCAGACATCACACCAAGATCCTCCGTGCTTGTAGGATTCAGTGGAGAAACGAAGAAAACTCTGGGGGACATCAAACTCCCAATCTATGTGGAAGGATTACATAATTATCAAAAATTTTGTGTGATTGACTGTTTATCTTGTTGCAATGTTATCCTTGGCAGGCCCTGGATACATGATATGAAAGCAGTCCCATCCACCTACCATCAATGTGTGAAGCTCCCTAGCCCATGGGGGATAATCAAGATCGACAGTGATCAGCAGGAGGCTAAGGATTGTTATACCTCATCCATGAAGCCAACCTCGAAGCCAAGGGAGCAATAGCAATTACAGTATCCTCCGAGGAATGTCTTGGAGGCAAGGGAACAATATGTGGACGAAATCCTCTTGGATCCTAGTGATCCTGAATCAAAAATCTATATCGGATCAGGGATCCTTGGCAAGATGAAAGAAGACATGATATCCTTCCTCAAGAGAAGAAAGTCTACCTTTGCATGGAAGCACGAAGATATGACAGGTATATCTAAGGATATCATAACTCATAAACTCGGCATTGACAGGTCTATCAAACCAATCCATCAAAAAAGGAGGAAGTTTGCACCAGAGAGGAATGCCATTATCCAAGAAGAAGTAGAGAGACTACTTCGAGCAGGTATGATCAGAGAGGTAAAATATCCAAAATGGTTAGCCAATGTGGTCGTTGTCCAAAAGAAAAATGGAAAGTGGAGGGTATGTGTCGATTTCACTGATCTGAATAAGGCATGTCCCAAGGATCCTTTCCCATTACCCCACATTGACTCCATGGTGGATGCAACAGCGGGGCATGAACTGTTGACCTTTATGGATGCATCATCTGGATTCCAACAAATTCAGATGGAACCATCTGACCAAGAGGATACAGCCTTTATGACCCCAACAGTTTTGTATTGTTATATTGCCATGCCTTTTGGATTAAGAAATGCAGGTGCAACATATCAAAGGCTGGTGAATATGATGTTCAAAGATCAAATTGGACAAACTATGGAAGTATACATAGATGATATGGTAGTCATATCAAAGAAAGCTGAGGATCACCTAAGGGATTTGGAAGAAGCATTTGATATCCTTGATAAATATAACATGAAGCTTAATCCTTCAAAGTGCCACTTTGGCGTTAAGGCAGGTAAATTCCTAGGATATATGGTAACTCAGAGAGGCATTGAAGCAAGTCCGGAGCAAATTAAAGCACTAGTAAACATCAAGTCCCCTGCCAATGCTAAGGATGTGCAAAGGCTAACAGCAGGATAGCAGCTCTGAACAGGTTCATATCAAAATCCTCAGAAAAATGTAAAGAATTTTACGATATCCTAAGAAAGAACAAGAAGTTTGAATGGACTGAGAAACATGAGAATGCTTTACAAGCCCTTAAAGAATATATGTCCTCAGCACCAGCATTATCAAAGCCCGAAAAAGGAGATGTGTTATCCTTATATTTGGCGGTATCCTCAACCGCTGTAAGTGCTGTCCTTGTTAAGGATCACGAAGGTACACAATATCCTATCTACTATGTAAGTAAGAGTTTACTTGATGCCGAATCCAGGTACTCACACCTCGAAAAACTTATTCTTGCATTAATCATGGCATCAACTAAGCTAAGGCATTATTTTGAAACCCATACTATTGTTGTTAGAACTAACTTTCCAATTAAGAATGTCCTCAGGAAACCAGAGATGTCGGGAAGAATGGCTAAGTGGGCGGTAAAGCTTAGTGCCCATGATATAAGATACGAGCCAAGAACAGCCATCAAATCCCAAGCACTAGCTGACTTTGTGGCTGATTTCAGCAGTGATCTACAAAAAGAAGCAGAATTGGAGGTCCAGCAGCTGGATGAGACCAAGGATCCTTGGATACTACACACTGATGGATCCTCAAATGTCAAGGGCACAGGGCTCGGGATACTACTAAAATCGCCATAGGGGGACATAATACCCCACTCCATAGCCTGTGAGTTCCAAGCAACTAACAATGAGGCTGAATATGAAGCCTTAATTGCTGGCTTGCAAATTGCTAAGGATATGGGGGTAAAATATCTTAAAGTATATGTAGACTCATTATTGATCACCAATCACTTTAATGGATCCTATGCTGTTAAAGGTGAAAAACTAACCAAATATTTAGAGATAGTCAAAGAATTGGCACTCTCTTTTGTTTCATTCAGCTTAACACAGGTACCAAGGGAGGATAACATGGAAGCTGATGCATTGGCCAACTTAGGATCATCCTTAAAAATTCCAGAAGACATAAGTATCCCTATCATCCATATCCTGGCTCCTGCTATTGAAAATCAAGTGGCCATGGAAATAGAAGAGGATACTGCAGTAATCCCTAGTGAAGAAGCTCAATCTTATGCAGGATCATGGGTCTCACCAATCATGAAATACTTGCAAGACGGAGAGATTCCAATGGGAGAAAATCCTAGAGCTTTCAGGATCAAGGTATCTCAATTTACAATCTTAAATAATGTGCTATATAAACGATCCCTTGCAGGACCATATTTAAGATGTATTGAGGATCCTGAAATTGAAGAAGTGTTGAGAGACTTCCATGAAGGAGATTGTGGAAACCATACTGGGGCAGGGCATTATTCTCAAGGATCCTTAGAACAGGATACTACTGGCCAACCATGAAAAGGGATGCTGTAGAATATGCTAGGAAATGTGATCCTTGTCAAAGACACAGCAATATCCTTCATCAACCAGCTGAATTGCTACACCCCATACCATCCTCTTGGCCATTCATGAGATGGGGGATGGATATAGTTGGCAAGCTCCCTAAAGCACCTGGTGGAAAAGTATTTATGCTTGCCATGACTGACTACTTCTCTAAGTGGATAGAAGCTGAAGCTTTTGCTCAAGTCAGAGAAAAAGAAGTTATATCCTTTATCAAAAGAAACATTATAACTAGATTTGACATTCCCTCTGAAATTGTATGTGATAATGGTTCCCAATTCATTGTAAGCAGAACTACTAACTTTTATGACAGTTGGGGAATCAAGATGATAACATCAACACCAGTTCATCCACAAGCCAATGGCCAAGCAGAATCATCCAACAAGATCATCATCAACAATCTAAAGAAGAAGCTAGGATCCAAGAAGGGAAAATGGGCAGAGGAGTTACCTTATGTGCTATGGGCTGATAGAACAACTCCCAAGAATGCCACTGGTCAAACACCTTTTTCTTTAGTATTTGGGGCAGAAGCAGTGATCCCAACAGAGATGGTGATCCCAACTGCTAGAACAAGTGCTCGTGATCCTGAAGAAAATGCTGCAATCCTGGCTCAGGATTTGGATACTATTGAGGAAATCAGGGATCTGGCTAGGATAAGGATGGCAAGCTACCAACAAAGAATGGCTGGTGCTTACAACAAAAATGTTAGGATAAGGAAGTTCCAAGTCGGAGATATGGTGTTGAGAAAAACATTCCAAAACACTATTAATCCTGCTGACGGGAAGTTAGCACCAAAATGGGAAGGCCCTTACTTAATTGAAGCTGAAGCAGGAAAGGGGGCATACAGGTTGCTAACCATGGAAGGAAATTTGTTACCAAGAGCCTGGAATGCTGTTCTCTTGAAGAAATATTTCATGTGAACACGATCCTTCAAGCATGTGATCCTTATATTGAAGTATCCTTGAAGGATCCCGATGATATCAGTGATCCTTACTCTGGTAATGTGCTTATCCTAAAACTATTACATTTCCTTACTTTTTACCAAAGGATAAGGATCCTGTATCCTTCATCCTCTTCTCACGAACCATTTGAGTTATGATAGTTCAGGTATCTACGGCATATCGTCAAGAATCTTCAAAAGCAATGCAGATCCTTGGGCTTGTCCCCAGTTATCCTTGGGATTATCCCCAGTTTCCGCCAGCAGCGCACGATGATCCTGATATAGTTCACGTCTTTGGGACCAGTACCCACTTCCGGGGCTGACAACCTCATTGTACTGGCTATACCCAGGATCCTCCGTATAATGGTAGACGTACCATACATCCGTTCCTAAGGTTTCTAACGTTTTCACGTTAGCTAAGGTTTTGACATTTTCATGTCACTAAGTTTGGATAGTCGCCAGTAAGGGCCATACTCCAGTTTACATACGATCCTTTGGGCTTGTCCCCAGTTATCCTTTGGGCTTGTCCCCAGTGATCCTTCGGGATCATCCTTAGTTATCCTTTGGGCTTGTCCCCAGTTACTAATTTATCTTTTACATTGGCTTAGTCCCAAGTTATGTTCCATTTTTCAGGTTCTCAGAGCTAAACGAATAAGGATCCTTAATCCTTGTTATCCATTAAAGTCTTACTTATGATTATCCCGGGTAAAGGTTAGGATCCTAACTTGGATCCTCAGGTATGATCCTTAACTATTTTTTAATTTCATTATTCATTTGAATAACCTTTAGACCTTGACAACTGAACCTATGTTCCTAAAAATAAACCACCTTGAAAATTTTCGATTATAGGATATTTGATCCAGGATCATATCCTAAATTTCTTGAACATAATTTGCTCAACTTGTCTTACTCAAACAAACGTGTGTCAAAACAATTGAAATTAAAAAGGATAATAACACAAGATAAGCGATAAAAGTTTAAGATTTTATTTATTAACGAAAGGATTAACCCTTCAAAAGTTGTCAAAATTGCCAACCCACGTTTCTACCAGCAAAACGTGGCCCGTCCACATGGGTTGGCAAAGGGTGTCCATTGTCTATGCGGTCTTAGCGTGTGCAGGAAATTAAAAGCGGCAGGATCACAAAGGCTTCATCCCCCAAACAGAGGATCCCTCCACCTTTTGTAATCCTACCTGTTGTTCGAAGGATCCAGGATCCTTTACCCTAAAAACTATTGTTAAAGATTACAGACCATAAATTGTTCACAAACCATCAACAATCACAAAAAACCACTATCAATCCTAAAAAATTGGGCTCCGGCCTAGTCTCGAAATATCCATCATCGCCCAATCCAGCAGCTCACACCTTTGCTGCTCCATCACCACCAGCTTCTCCACCCTGATCCTTCTCAGCATCACCACCTTCCAGCATGGGGATCTCCTCGGCCTCATCCTCATCCTCCAGCTCCGCCAATCTTGCCTTCCAACTCTCCACGTCCCATGAGCTCTTGTCAAAGGCAGGATCCTGAGCCTCCGCAGCCATTTGTAGTTGTATCTTGTACATAGCAGTTGCGGCAGAGACCTTGGCATCCTAGATGATCTCCTGCTTCTCGCCATCCATGTCAATTAGCCTTTGAGCAGCCTCATCCTTTGTAGCCCGGAGCTCCTTCTCAAGATCAGCTATCTTGAGATCCTTTAACACGCCCATTTGTTGGAGGTCGGCGATTTGGCTCTCCTGATCCTCGACGTGGCCAAGGTAGGTCTCAATCTCAGCAAGTTTCTGCAAAAGAGAAAAAAGGTAAGTTCAGGATCAGGTGATCCTAAAAAAAAACAGGATATACAGGCAGAATATACAAGCAGGATATTCGAGAAGGATAACCAACAGGGGCAATGATCCTTACCTCATTGACATAGTCAAGGAACTGTTGGCGGATCAGGGGAAATCCTTGGAGATCCTCGGAAGTCTTCCTCTTCTTTCCCTTACCCCTAATGGATGCTTTAGGGGCTGAAGCGGAGGGACTGGCAGCAGAAGTCTTTCTCCTCGAAGACTTGACGTTGGTGAGATCATCTATCCCAAACTTGGAGGCAGACTTGGCAGATTTGGCAGACTTCCCAACACCTACACAATCAAAACAAGATAAGTTCCCTTACTAATTAAACAATCTAGCATATAACTTACTTTTTACAAGGATACTTACTTGACATAGTGGCAGATGCGGAGGATACTTCCTGTGAATCTTGGACGGTGACTTGGAAACTTCTGACCTCAGGATTGAGCTTTTTAAAAGCTAAGACTCTTTCTCTTGCAGCAGGGGTTAACTTGAGATAAGCAATGGATATAGCTGCACAAAAAATAAAAAAGACGTTAGTGATCCTCATCGTATGAGACAAGTCTGATAGTGATCCTTCCAGGATCCTCTACCCTACCATGAGTGGCCCATTCCTTGGGCAGATCCTTCCCATTCGGGATGGTATCCCTTCTAACAAAGAAAAAGCGACGCTTCCAGTTTGTGTCATTCTTAGTAACCTTGAAGACAGGGTGATCCTCCCCAGCTTTCCGTTTTAGCAGATATCGGCAAGAACCGAACGTGGTAAGATCATAAAGTGCGGCCAACTCTGCCATCCCCAAATCAATTCCCTTCTGCTCGATGATCCTCTCGAAGGTATACAGGACCCTCCAGATCATCGGCATAGCTTGGATATAAGATATGCCGGTTAAAGAAAAGAAGGATTGGGTGAAGGCTGGAAAAGGATACGAATACCCTATGGTGAACGGAGTAGCAGGAAAGGCCACCCAGACGTCTGAAACAAAGTCGCTCAAAGCAGTAGGTGTGAAGGATTTGAAAACAGCATTCGCCGGAAAGCAATGGCGAATCCTGTCTACATGAGCATCAGTAAAGCAACATCTCTCCGTAGGAGAGTCCTTGATGATCCCTTGGCTTTTTAGGGGACTGCTCTTCTTGGAATCCTTATGTGGAGAATTTCGAAGCAACATACTCGTGGTGGAATAGAAACAGAGTAAAAGCAGAAAAAACAGAGCAAGAGAAGGAAGAAAGGAAAGAGAGAAGAAGAGAATACCTGGTCAATCTTCGGTAGCGATTATAAAGGGAAGATATCTCGAATTTAAATGCAGAGTGATCCTAACCCTATCTCCTATTTATAATCATGATTTGCAGGGATTGTCACATCTATGACGTAAGGGTTGCAACGGCTAGTTCGATATTAACGGCTAGTTATCCGAGTCATTCGTTGCAGATAAGATCAAAGCAAAATATAACTCATTTATTTACAATAAACTCCTTATATTTTGGGGGCAATTGTTAGGGCTGGATTTTTATCATACGTGATCCTTATACGTGATCCTAACCAGTGATCCTTGTTTCTTTGGCAGACAGTGATCCTCAGCAGGACTTCAGGATCAGGATCATGGACCATTAAAAGGATCCTCATGCTAATAGTTACCTTCGTGTAATACAACATTATTTTGCAGGAACATCTGGCAGGATATGCTCTTAGCATCATAATCAAGGGACGCGTCTTCACAATTATAGCACGAGCTTAATCAAAGATAGACGTTGCAAAGGATATGGAAACTTAGCTTGATTTAAGGGCGGCAATTTAGGCTAGATTGTCTTTTATTTCTAAAGGGGTAATGAGCTGATTATTAGTCTTTTTACCTAAAATAGGTCACCTACACTTGTATATATAACACTCTTCCTCATTCGGAAGAACACACAACACAACTCTCACACGCTTAGACACTCGAAACTATAGTGATCCTTGTACTCAGCTCATTATCATCCGAAGTTGTAACTATATTTTTCTTATATTGAAGTTGGTGATCGGTAGTTGCCATCACCCGAGGTTTTTTATGCCGGAGATCATACATTGATCAAGGGCTTTTTCCTCGTATAAATCCTTGTGTCTTTGCATATTTCTCATAGAAGTGATCCTTTACTTTTATAATTAACCAAGAATCATACCCCGTTTACATAAAGTTTGGTTACATTATCCTTGTGTGATTTTTGACCAAAACACCCATATGCTTAGCAATTTGCAAACCAGCGATTAAGGCTTCATATTCAGCCTCATTATTAGTGGCTTGGAACTCACAAGCTATGGAGAGGGGTATTATGTCCCCCTGTGGCGATTTTAGTAGTATACCAAGCCCCGTGCCTTTAACATTTGAGGATCCATCAGTATGTAGTATCCAAGGATCCTTGGTTTCATCCAGCAGCTGGACTTCCAATTCGGCTTCCTTTTGTAAATCACTACTGAAATCAGCCACAAAGTCTGCTAATGCTTGAGATTTGATGGCTGTTCTAGGCTCATATCTTATATCATGGGCACTAAGCTTTACTGCCCATTTAACCATCCTTCCGGACATCTCTGGTTTCCTGAGGACATTCTTAATTGGAAAATTAGTTCTAACAACAATAACATGGGTTTCAAAATAATGTCTTAGTTTAGTAGATGCCATAATTAGTGCAAGAATAAGTTTTTCAAGGTGTGAATACCTAGATTCAGCATCAAGTAAACTCTTACTTACATAATAGACAGGATATTGTGTACCTTCATGATCCTTAACAAGGACTGCACTTACTGCTTTTGAGGATACCGCAAGATATAAGGATAACACATCTCCTTTTTCTGGTTTCATCAATGCTGGAGCTGAGGACATGTATTCTTTGAGGGCTTGTAAAGCATTCTCATGCTTTTCAGTCCATTCGAATTTCTTGTTCTTTCTTAGGATATCGTAGAATTCTTTACATTTTTCTGAGGATTTGGATATAAATCTGTTTAAGGCTGCTATCCTGCCTGTTAGCCTTTGCACATCCTTAGCGTTGGCAGGGGATTTGATGTTCACCAATGCTTTGATTTGTTCCGGGCTTGCTTCGATGCCCCTCTGGGTTACCATATATCCTAAGAATTTGCCTGCTTTAACACCAAAGTGACATTTTGAAGGATTAAGCTTCATGTTATAACTATCAAGGATATCAAATGCTTCCTCCAAGTCCCTTAGGTGATCCTCAGCTTTCTTGGATTTTACTACCATATCGTCTATGTATACTTCCATAGTTTGTCCAATCCGATCTTTGAACATCATGTTCACCAGCCTTTGATATGTTGCACCTGCATTCCTTAATCCAAACGGCATAGCAATATAACAATATAAACTTGTTGGGGTCATAAAAGCCGTATCCTCTTGGTCAGATGGTTCCATCTGAATTTGTTGGAATCCAGATGATGCATCCATAAAGGTTAACAGTTCATGACCCGTCGTTGCATCCACCATGGAGTCAATGTGGGGTAATGGGAAAGGATCCTTGGGACATGCTTTATTCAAATCAGTGAAATCGACACATACCCTCCACTTTCCATTTTTCTTTTGAACAACAACCACATTGGCCAGCCATTTTGGATACTTCACTTCTCTAGTCATACCTACTCGTAGTAATCTTTCTACCTCTTCCTGGATAATGGCATTTCTTTCTGGTGCAAATTTCCTCCTTTTTTGATGGATTGGTTTAACTGACCTGTCAATGCCAAGTTTCTGAGTGATAATATCTTTAGATATACCTGTCATATCCTCATGTTTCCATGCAAAGGTAGATTTTCTTCTTTTGAGGAAGGATACAATGTCTTCTTTCATTTGTCCAAGGATCCCTGATCCGATATAGATTTTGGATTCAGGATCATCAGGATCCAGGAGGATTTCGTCCACATCCTGCTCTCTTGCCTCCAAGACATCCCTTGGAGGATACTTTAATTGCTATTGTTCCCTTGATTTCGAGGCTGGTTTCATTGATGAGGTGTAACAATCCTTAGCCTCCTGCTGATCACTATCAATCTTGATTATTCCCCAAGGGCTAGGGAGCTTTACACATTGATGGTAGGTGGATGGGACTGCCTTCATATCGTGTATCCAGGGCCTGCCAAGGATAACATTACAACAAGATAAACAGTCAATAACACAAAATTTCTGATAATTATGTAATCCTTCCACGTAAATTGGGAGTTTGATGTCCCCCAGGGTTTTGTTAGTTTCGCCACTAAATCCCACAAGCACAGAAGATCTTGGTGTGATGTCTGATTCAGGAATACCCATTTTCTTCAGAACATCAAGTTGGATAATGTTTACTGAACTTCCTCCGTCAATAAGGATCCTGCGGACAAAATGGTTAGAAATAAAGAGAGTAATAACTAAACTATCATGATGAGGGTCCTGGATGTTAATTCTATCATCCTCATCAAAGGTTATGGTTTTTCCTTCCGAGACACTTGATGTTCGAATAGGTCTTTCTCCATTATCCATTTTAGCTTCCTTTGCATGCCTCTTAGCTGCTGAAAAGGATGTACCACAAATGTCTGATCCTCCGAAAATAAAGTTTATCACTTGTGCATCTGCCGGAGGGGCTGGAGCTTTTTCAGGGATCCTTTCAGGATCCTGAGTCCTTTGCTTTTTTCTTCCCAACAACTCTTTTAAATGCCCCTTGCTCAACAGATATCCAATTTCCTTTCTTAATGCGATGCATTCTTCTGTTAAATGCCCAAAATCCTGGTGGTATGCACACCATTTTGATTTGTCTTTAGCTGCGGCTGGTTTGTCATTTTTTCTTGGCCATCTGGCTTTTTCTCCTAGATTCTGCATTGCAAGGATTAGTTCATGGTTACCAACGAAAAAAAGTATTCAGAAATCGGAGGATAATCCTCATCATCCTCTTCTTGGTCAACAGCATGCACGTTCTGGTTGTCAGTTCTATTGTAGGATTTGAATTTGTTGCTTTTGAAAGAGGATCCTTGCTTTTCTTGTTTTGAGGATCCTACTTGTCTCTCCTGAATCCTCTTGTCATCCTCTAGCCGGATGAATCTGAGTGCCTGAGTCCTTACTTCGTCTAGGTTCCTGCATGGTGTCATAACAAGATCATCATAGAACAATGAATCCATAAGCAATCCCATTTTGAAAGCCTCAACAGCTGTGGCCACATCCAAGTTGGGAATGTCCAAGGATTCTTTACTAAATTTGGTTATATAACCCCTTAATGATTCATTATGACCCTGAGTTATCCTATATAAATCACTGGTCAATCGTTCAAATTTTCTGCTACAAGAAAATTGATTATTGAATAAGTTAACTAAATTAGCAAACGAAGTAATAGAGTAAGGGGGAAGACTTAGCAGCCATTTAAGAGCTGATCCAGTAAGAGTGGATCCAAATCCCTTGCATAGGCATGCTTCCTTTAACCTTTCCGGAATTGGATTGATCTCCATCCTCTCCCTGTATTGTGCTATGTGTTCCTCAGGATCCGTTGTACCATCATACAGCTTCATAGTAGGAATATGGAATCTTTTGGGTATCTCAGCATCACAAATTGGTGGTGCAAAACGAGATACCTTATGGCTTCCATCTGCAATCTCCGGGATAGGTTTGACTGCCCCTGGAACACTTGAAATCATATCCTTCAGTTTCTGCAGTTCTCTGGCCATAGCATGGTTGATACCTGTATCCTGCATGAATCCATGGTTAGTGGTAAGAGAATTATTAAAAGTGTTACCTCCCATCGGGTTCAAGTTAGGAACATTGGATGTGAATCCGTATTACTGGGATTCTGGGATAATGGAGGGACCAGTGGAAGCAATGGTCTGCATTGGAATAAAATCTCCTTGATGGACATCTGAACTTCCTGTCTGCAAACTCTTCGAGGATCCTGGTATCTGGAGGGATCCTTGAAACTGGGATGATCCTGGAATGAGAAAGGATCCTTGACCCTGGGATAATCCTGGAACAAAGGAGGATCCTTGAACCTGGGATGATCCTGGAATAAAGGAGGATCCTTGAAACTGGGATGATCCTGGAATAAAGGAGGATCCTTGAAATTGTTGCGCTCCTGAGTAGGCTCCTGAATTCATGAAGGATCCCATATGCTGAGTATAGGATCCTGCCGGCTGGAAATATGATCCTGATGCCTGAGTCACTGTTGATGAGCCGAAATGTACTCCTCTTGATCCACCCACATGTTGAATGTCTGGGATCTCTGATGGCTGAGAAGTAATCATCGGAGTATCAAAATTCAAAGATTTGGGCATCAGTGGGGAATGATCCTCTGCCGTTTTCTTTTGTCTTTTGAGATCTCCGATTTCCTTGAGGATCCTGTCATTAGTTTCATCCTGCTGCTGCATACGATCCCTCATCTGCAAAATCAAAGTAAATATATCACTAGTACTGGGAGCAGAAGAAGTTAGAGCAGAAGAAGATGAAGGTTTAGAGAAGATAGGAGTTGGTCTCTTCTCAGCATTTTTCTGAGATCCAACTGGTGGTGGCGGCAAAGGTGGAGTGCCCTGAGATGAGTTGACTGCAGACATCGCTGTGGAGGTATTCTTCAACGATGAAGCCATGCAACGCTCCGGAATGATCACTAACAGAAAAACTTTCTTATGAATGAAGCACCAATTGCCCCACGGTGGGCGCCAAACTGTTTTGGTCAAAAATCACACAAGGATTATGCAACCAAACTCTTTGTAAACGGGGAATGATGCTTGATATGATGAACAAAGATAAGGATCACTTAAATGAAAATTGCACAAGTGACACAAGGATTTATACGAGGAAAAAGCCCTTGATCAATGAATGATCTCCGGCATAAAAAACCTCGGGTGATGGAAACTACCGATCACCAAACTTCAATATAACAAACAATGTTTACAACTTTGGATGGCAACGAGCTAGGTACAAGGATCACTATAGTATCGTATGCTAGAGCGTGTGAGAAATGTCTTGTGTCTTATGAATGCTGTAGAGTGCCATTTATATAAGCGTGTGTGGTTGAATTTTAGGCAAGTCACCTAACTACTAGCTCGTTACCCCTTTAGAAATAGAAGTAAATTTAGCCTAACTAATTGCCCGTAATTTGTGCTAAGTTTCCATATTCTCCACAACGTCTATTTCCGGTGATGTATGTGCGAGATTTACGTGAAAGATTCCTTAATAACGTTGCCAAGACCAGGTCCAACTCGTAATCCCTGCAAAACAACATTAAATTCAAAGAGAACAATCGTTAGTATGAGGATCCTTAGGATGATCCATGATCCTGATCCTGAAGCTCTTCTGAGGATCACTATCTGCCAAAGAAACAAGGATCACTCGTTAGGATATCATGTAAGGATCACAGGTCATTAAAATCCTGCCCTAACAGCAAGTTTGAGTGGACTGATAAGCATGAAGCTGCACTTAAGGTTCTTAAGGATTATCTATCCTCAGCACCAGCCCTGATGAAACCAGAAAATGGAGAATCGTTATCCTTATACTTAGCTATTTCAGCTAAAGCAGTAAGTGTGATCCTAGTTAAGGATCATGAAGGCTCTCAACATCCGGTATACTATGTAAGTAAAATTCTACTTGATGCTGAGGCCAGGTATTCTCATTTAGAGAAATTAATTCTTGATTTAATTATGGCTTCTGCTAAACATAGACATTATTTAGAAACTCACACCATGATTGTGAAAACTAACCTTTCTATCAAGAATGTTCTTAGGAAACTTCAAATTTCAGGTAGAATGGCAAAGTGGGCCATCAAGTTTATTGCATATGACATTAAGTATGAACCCAGGACTGCCATCAAGTCCCAAGCTTTAGCTGACTTTGTGGCTGATTTCAGTAGTGATCTACAAAGGGAAGCTGAATTAGAAGTTCAACAACTTCAGAAGACCAAGGATCCTTAGACACTCCTCACGGATGGAGCTTCAGATGTTAAAGGAACTAGACAAAGCACACTACTAAAATCGCCACAGGGGGACATTATACCCCAATCCATTGCATGTGAATTCCAAACCACTAATCATGAGGTAGAGTATGAGGCCTTGAAAGCAGGTTTGCAATTAGCTAATAATATGAGGATCAGGTATCTTCAAGTATATGTAGATTCTCTATTAATTACTAATCATTATAACAGTTCTTACACTGTCAAATGTGAAAAGCTAATCAAGTACTTAGAAATAGTCAGGAAACTGGCAGATTCTTTTTCTTTTTTCAGTCTACCACAGGTACCCAGGGAAGAAAATGCAGAAGCTGACGCTTTAACTAACCTTGGATCATTCCTAAAGATGCCAGAAGATGTGAAAAATACTCATCACCCATGTTTTAACTCCTGCAATTGAGGATCACGTAACTATGGAGATAGTGGAGGATTCTGCAATCATACCTGGTGATCCTGCACAGTCGAATTTAGGATCCTGGATCCTTCCAATCCTAAGATATATACAACATGGAGAGATCCCTACAGGACAAAATCCTAAAGCTTTCAAATTCAAGGAGACTGTGGAAACCACACTGGGGGCAGAGCACTATTCTCAAGGATCCTTAGAACAGGATACTATTGGCCTACCATGAAGATGTATGCTGTGGAATATACAAAGAAATGTGATGCTTGTCAAAGACACAGTAATATTCTACACCAACCAACATAACATCTGCATCCTAAGAAGAAGCTTTTGCTCAAAGTCAGAAAAAAGGAAATGGCCAGTTATCAACAAAGAATGGTTGGAGCATACAACAAGAATGTCAGGATTAGCAGATTTCAAGTTGGTGATTTTGTGCTAAGAAAAGCATTCCAGAACACTACAAATCCTTCTGATGGCAAGCTAGCACCAAAGTGGGAAGACCCCTATCTAATTGAAGCTGAATCAGAAAAGGGGGCATATCATTTGTTAACAATGGATGGTGATCTCCTACCAAGAGCTTGGAATGCTATTCATCTCAAAAAATACTTTAAGTAAGAAGGATCAGGGATCCTCAGCGATACCGGTATTCTGATTAAGGATCCAGGATCCTCAAAGGATATATGATTCTACATTTGGTAACACACTACTTTCATTTTCATTTTCATTCATTTTATACTTGTTAGGGCTGGATTTTTATGACCTATGATCCTTACTTGGTATCCTAACAAGTGATCCTTGTTTCTTTGGCAGATAGTGATCCTCAGAAGAGCTCCAGGATCAGGATCATGGATCATCCTAAGGATCCTCATACTAACGATTGTTCTCTTTGGATTTAATGTTGTTTTGTAGAAATTACGAGTTGGACCAGGTCTTAGCAACGCAAACAAGGAATCTGTCACGCTAATTTCGCACATGCATAATCAAAGATGGACGTTATGGAGAATATGGAAACTCAGCACAATTCAAGGGCAATTAATTAGGCTAAATTTACTTCTATTTCTAAAGGGGTAACGAGCTAGTAGTTAGGTGATTTGCCTAAAATACAACCACACACACTTGTATAAATTGCACTCTTCAGCATTTGGAAGACATGACACATTTCTCACACGCTTTAGCATACGATACTATAGTGATCCTTGTACCTGGCTCGTTATCAGTCGAAGTTGTAAACATTGTTTGTTATATTGAAGTTTGGTGATCGGTAGTTTCCATCACCTGAGGTTTTTTATGCCGGAGATCATTCATTGATCAAGGGCTTTTTCCTCGTATAAATCCTTGTGTCACTTGTGCAATTTTCATTATAGTGATCCTTATCTTTGTTCATCAAACCAAGCATCATTCCCCGTTTACAAAGAGTTTGGTTGCATTATCCTTGTGTGATTTTTGACCAAAACAGTTTGGCGCCCACCGTGGGGCAATTGGTGCTTCATTCATAAGAAAATTTTTCTGTTGGTGATCATTCTGGAAGCGTTGCATGGCCTCCACCACCAGCTGGATCTCAGAAAAATGCTGAGAAGAGACCAACTCCTATCTTCTCTAAACCTTCATCTTCTGCTCTAACTTCTTCTGCTCCCAGTACTAGTGATATATTTACATTGATTTTGCAGATGAGGGATCGTATGCAGCAGCAGAATGAAACTAATGACAGGATCCTCAAAGAAATCGGAGATCTCAAAAAGCAAAAGAAAACGGCAGAGGATCATTCCCCACTGATGCCCAAATCTTTGAATTTTGATACTCCGATGATTACTTCTCAGCCATCAGAGGTCCCAAACATTCAACATATGGGTGGATCAAGAGGAGTGCATTTCGGCCCAGCAATAGTGACTCAGGCATCAGGATCATATTTCCAACCGGCAGGATCCTATACTCAGCATATGGGATCCTTCATGAACTTAGGATCCTCCTTCGTTCCAGGATCATCCTAGGTTCAAGGATCCTCCTTTGTTCCAGGATCATCCCATGTTCAGGGATCCCTGCAGATACCAGGATCCTTGAAGAATTTGCAAACAGGAAGTCCAGATGTCCATCAAGGAGATTTTATTCCGATGCAAACCATTGCTTCCACTGGTCCCTCCATCATCCCAGAATCCCAGCAATATGGATTCACATCCAATGTTCCTAACTTGAACCCGATGGGAGGTAACACTTTTAATAATTCTCATACCACTAACCATGGATTCATGCAGGATACAGGTATCAACCATGCTATGGCCAGAGAACTGCAGAAACTGAAGGATATGATATCAAGTGTTCCAGGGGTAGTCAAACCTATCCCGGAAATTGCAGATGGAAGCCATAAGGTATCTCGTTTTGCACCACCAATTTGTGATGCTGAGATACCCAAAAGATTCCACATCCCTACTATGAAGCTGTATGATGGTACGACGGATCCTGAGGAACACATTGCACAATACAGGGAGAGGATGGAGATCAATCCAATTCCAGGAAGGTTAAAGGAAGCATGTCTGTGCAAGGGATTTGGATCCACTCTTACTGGATCAGCTCTTAAATGGCTGCTAAGTCTTCCCCCTTACTCTATTACTTCGTTTGCTAATTTAGTTAACTTATTCAATAATCAATTTTCTTGTAGTAGAAAATTTGAACGATTGACTAGCGATTTATACAGGATAACTCAGGGTCATAATGAATCATTAAAGGGTTATATAACCAAATTTAGTAAAGAATCCTTGGATATTCCTAACTTAGATGTGGCCACAGCTGTTGAGGCCTTCAAGATGGGATTGCTTAAGGATTCATTGTTCTATGATGATCTTGTTATGACACCATGCAGGAACCTAGACGAAGTAAGAACTCGGGCACTCAGGTTCATCTGGCTAGAGGATGACAAGAGGATCCAGGAGAGACAAGTAGGATCCTCAAAACAAGAAAAGCAAGGATCCTCTTTCAAAAGCAACAAATTCAAATCCTATAACAGAACTGACAACCAGAATGTGCATGCTGTTGTCCAAGAAGAGGATGATGAAGATTATCCTCCGATTTCTGAATACTGTTTTTCCGTTGATAACCATGAACTAATCCTTGCAATGCGATCTAGGAGAAAAGGCCAGATGGCCCAGAAAAAATGACAAACCAGCCGCAGCTAAAGATAAGTCAAAGTGGTGTGCATACCATGAGGATTTTGGGCATTTGACAGAGGAATGCATCGCATTACGAAAGGAAATTGGATATCTGCTGAGCAAGGGGCATTTGAAAGAATTGTTGGGAAGAAAAAAGCAAAGGACTCAGGATCCTGAAAGGATCCCTGAAAGAGCTCCAGCTCCTCCGGCAGATGCACAAGTGATCAACTTTATTTCTGGAGGATCAGACATCTGTGGTACATCCTTCTCAGCAGCTAAAAGGCATGCAAAGGAAGCTAAAATGGATAACGGAGAAAGACTTATACGAACATCAAGTGTTTCGGAAGGAAAAGTGATAACCTTTGATGAGGATGATCGAGTTGACATCCAGGATCCTCATCATGATAGTTTAGTTATTACTCTCTTTATTTCTAACCACTTTGTCCGCAGGATCCTTATTGATGGAGGAAGCTCAGTAAACATTATCCAGCTTGATGTTCTGAAGAAAATGGGTATCCCTGAATCAGATATCACACCAAGATCCTCCGTGCTTGTAGGATTTAGTGGCGAAACTAAGAAAACCCTGGGGGACATCAAACTCCCAATTTATGTGGAAGGATTACATAATTATCAGAAATTTTGTGTTATTGACTGTTTGTCTTGTTTTAATGTTATCCTTGGCAGGCCCTGGATACACGATATGAAGGCAGTCCCATCCACCTACCATCAATGTGTGAAGCTCCCTAGCCCTTGGGGAATAATCAAGATCGATAGTGATCAGCAGGAGGCTAAGGATTGTTACACCTCATTGTTAGGGCTGGATTTTTATGACTTATGATCCTTACATGTGATCCTAACCAGTGATCCTTGTTTCTTTGGCATATAGTGATCCTCAGAAGAGTTCCAGGATCAGGATCACGGACCATCCTAGGGATCCTCATACTAACGATTGTTCTCTTTGGATTTATTGTTGTCTTGCAGGAATTTCGAGTAGGATCCGCTCTTAACAACGTAAACAAGAAACCTATCACGCTACTTTGGCATATGCATAATTAAAGATGGACGTTGTGGACAATATGGAAACTCAGCACAATTTAAGGGCGATAATTTAGGCTAAATTTACTTCTATTCTTGAAGGGGTAACGAGCTAATAGTTAGGTTATTTACCTAAAATACGACCACACACACTTGTATAAGTAGCACTCTTCAACATTCGGAAGACACGACACATTTCTCACACGCTTTAGCATACGATACTATAGTGATCCTTGTACCTAGCTCGTTACCACCCAAAGTTGTAACCATTATTTGTTATATTGAAGTTTGGTGATCGGTAGTTTCCATCACCCGAGGTTTTTTATGCCGGAGATCATTCATTGATCAAGGGCTTTTTCCTCGTATAAATCCTTGTGTCACTTGTGCATTTTACATTTGAGTGATCCTTCACTTTGTTCATCATACCAAGCATCATTCCCCGTTACATAAAGTTTGGTTGCATTATCTTTAAGTGATTTTTTACCAAAACAGTTTGGCGCCCACCGTGGGGCAATTGGTGCTTCATTCATAAGAAAGTTTTTCTGTTGGTGATCATTCCGGAAGTGTTGCATGGCTTCATCGTTGAAGAATACTTCCACAGCGATGTCTGCAGTCAATTCATCTAATGGCATTCCACCTTTGCCTCCACCACCAGCTGGATCTCAGAAAAATGCTGAGAAGAGACCAACTCCTATCTTCTCTAAACCTTCATCTTCTACTCTAACTTCTTCTCCTCCCAGTACTAGTGATATATTTACTTTGATTTTGCAGATGAGGGATCGTATGCAGCAGCAGGATGAAACTAATGACAGGATCCTTAGAGAAATCGGAGATCTCAAAAGACAAAAGAAAACGGCAGAGGATCATTCCCCACTGATGCCCAAATCTTTGAATTTTGATACTCCGATGGTTACTTCACAGCCATCAGAGGCCCCAGGCGTTCAACATATGGGTGGATTAAGAGGAGTGCATTTCGGCCCAGCAGTAGTGATTCAGGCATCAGGATCATATTTCCGACCGGCAGGATCCTATACTCAGCATATGGGATCCTTCATGAACTCAGGATCCTCCTTCGTTCCAGGATTATCCCAGGTTCAAGGATCCTCCTTAGTTCCAGGATTATCCCAGGTTCAAGGATCCTCCTTCATTCCAGGATTATCCCAGGTTCAGGGATCCTCCTTAGTTCCAGGATTATCCCAGGTTCAAGGATCCTCCTTAGTTCCAGGATCATCCCATATTCAGGGATCCCTTCAGATACAGGGTCCTTGAAGAATTTGCAAACAGGAAGTCCAGATGTCCATCAAGGAGATTTTATTCCGATGCAGACCATTGCTTCCACTGATCCATCCATCATCCCAGAATCCCAGCAATATGGATTCACATCCAATGTTCCTAACTTGAACCCGATGGGAGGTAACACTTTAAATAATTCTCTTACCACTAACCATGGATTCGTGCAGGATACAGGTATCAACCATGCTATGGCCAGAGAACTGCAGAAACTGAAGGATATGATCTCAAGTGTTCCAGGGGTAGTTAAACCTATCCCGGAGATTGCAGATGGAAGCCATAAGGTATCTCGTTTCGCACCGCCAATTTGTGATGCTGAGATACCCAAAAGGTTCCATATCCCTACTATGAAGCTGTATGATGGTACTACGGATCCTGAGGAACACATAGCACAATACAGGGAGAGGATGGAGATCAATCCAATTCCAGAAAAGTTAAAGGAAGCATGCCTATGCAAGGGATTTGGATCCACTCTTACTGGATCAGCTCTTAAATGGCTGCTGTTTTGGTCAAAAATCACACAAGGATAATGTAAACAAACTTTATGTAAACGGGGTATGATGCTTGGTTAATTATAAAAGTAAAGGATCACTTCTATGAGAAATATGCAAAGACACAAGGATTTATACGAGGAAAAAGCCCTTGATCAATGTATGATCTCCGGCATAAAAAACCTCGGGTGATGGCAACTACCGATCACCAACTTCAATATAAGAAAAATATAGTTACAACTTCGGATGATAATGAGCTGAGTACAAGGATCACTATAGTTTCGAGTGTCTAAGCGTGTGAGAGTTGTGTTGTGTGTTCTTCCGAATGAGGAAGAGTGTTATATATACAAGTGTAGGTGACCTATTTTAGGTAAAAAGACTAATAATCAGCTCATTACCCCTTTAGAAATAAAAGACAATCTAGCCTAAATTGCCGCCCTTAAATCAAGCTAAGTTTCCATATCCTTTGCAATGTCTATCTTTGATTAAGCTCGTGCTATAATTGTGAAGACGCGTCCCTTGATTATGATGCTAAGAGCGTATCCTGCCAGATGTTCCTGCAAAATAATGTTGTATTACACGAAGGTAACTATTAGCATGAGGATCCTTTCAATGGTCCATGATCCTGATCCTGAAGTCCTGCTGAGGATCACTGTCTGCCAAAGAAACAAGGATCACTGGTTAGGATCACGTATAAGGATCACGTATGATAAAAATCCAGCCCTAACAATTGCCCCCAAAATATAAGGAGTTTATTGTAAATAAATGAGTTATATTTTGCTTTGATCTTATCTGCAACGAATGACTCGGATAACTAGCCGTTAATATCGAACTAGCCGTTGCAACCCTTACGTCATAGATGTGACAATCCCTGCAAATCATGATTATAAATAGGAGATAGGGTTAGGATCACTCTGCATTTAAATTCGAGATATCTTCCCTTTATAATCACTACCGAAGATTGACCAGGTATTCTCTTCTTCTCTCTTTCCTTTCTTCCTTCTCTTGCTCTGTTTTTTCTGCTTTTACTCTGTTTCTGTTCCACCACGAGTATGTTGCTTCGAAATTCTCCACATAAGGATTCCAAGAAGAGCAGTCCCCTAAAAAGCCAAGGGATCATCAAGGACTCTCCTACGGAGAGATGTTGCTTTACTGATGCTCATGTAGACAGGATTCGCCATTGCTTTCCGGCGAATGCTGTTTTCAAATCCTTCACACCTACTGCTTTGAGCGACTTTGTTTCAGACGTCTGGGTGGCCTTTCCTGCTACTCCGTTCACCATAGGGTATTCGTATCCTTTTCCAGCCTTCACCCAATCCTTCTTTTCTTTAACCGGCATATCTTATATCCAAGCTCTGCCGATGATCTGGAGGGTCCTGTATACCTTCGAGAGGATCATCGAGCAGAAGGGAATTGATTTGGGGATGGCAGAGTTGGCCGCACTTTATGATCTTACCACGTTCGGTTCTTGCCGATATCTGCTAAAACGGAAAGCTGGGGAGGATCACCCTGTCTTCAAGGTTACTAAGAATGACACAAACTGGAAGCGTCGCTTTTTCTTTGTTAGAAGGGATACCATCCCGAATGGGAAGGATCTGCCCAAGGAATGGGCCACTCATGGTAGGGTAGAGGATCCTGGAAGGATCACTATCAGACTTGTCTCATACGATGAGGATCACTAACGTCTTTTTTATTTTTTGTGCAGCTATATCCATTGCTTATCTCAAGTTAACCCCTGCTGCAAGAGAAAGAGTCTTAGCTTTTAAAAAGCTCAATCCTGAGGTCAGAAGTTTCCAAGTCACCGTCCAAGATTCACAGGAAGTATCCTCCGCATCTGCCACTATGTCAAGTAAGTATCCTTGTAAAAAGTAAGTTATATGCTAGATTGTTTAATTAGTAAGGGAACTTATCTTGTTTTGATTGTGTAGGTGTTGGGAAGTCTGCCAAATCTGCCAAGTCTGCCTCCAAGTATGGGATAGATGATCTCACCAACGTCAAGTCTTCGAGGAGAAAGACTTCTGCTGCCAGTCCCTCCGCTTCAGCCCCTAAAGCATCCATTAGGGGTAAGGGAAAGAAGAGGAAGACTTCCGAGGATCTCCAAGGATTTCCCCTGATCCGCCAACAGTTCCTTGACTATGTCAATGAGGTAAGGATCATTGCCCCTGTTGGTTATCCTTCTCGAATATCCTGCTTGTATATTCTGCCTGTATATCCTGCTTTTTTTGAGGATCACCTGATCCTGAACTTACCTTTTTTCTCTTTTGCAGAAACTTGCTGAGATTGAGACCTACCTTGGCCACGTCGAGGATCAGGAGAGCCAAATCGCCGACCTCCAACAAATGGGCGTGTTAAAGGATCTCAAGATAGCTGATCTTGAGAAGGAGCTCCGGGCTACAAAGGATGAGGCTGCTCAAAGGCTAATTGACATGGATGGCGAGAAGCAGGAGATCATCCAGGATGCCAAGGTCTCTGCCGCAACTGCTATGTACAAGATACAACTACAAATGGCTGCGGAGGCTCAGGATCCTGCCTTTGACAAGAGCTCATGGGACGTGGAGAGTTGGAAGGCAAGATTGGCGGAGCTGGAGGATGAGGATGAGGCTGAGGAGATCCCCATGCTGGAAGGTGGTGATGCTGAGAAGGATCAGGGTGGAGAAGCTGGTGGTGATGGAGCAGCAAAGGTGTGAGCTGCTGGATTGGGCGATGATGGATATTTCGAGACTAGGCCGAAGCCCAATTTTATAGGATTGGTAGTGGTTTTTTGTGATTGTTGATGGTTTGTGAACAATTTATGGTCTGTAATCTTTGAACAATAGTTTTTAGGGTAAAGGATCCTGGATCCTTCGAACAACAGGTAGGATTACAAAAGGTGGAGGGATCCTCTGTTTGGGGGATGAAGCCTTTGTGATCCTGCCGCTTTTAATTTCCTGCACACGCTAAGACCGCATAGACAATGGACACCCTTTGCCAACCCATGTGGACGGGCCACGTTTAGCTGGTAGAAACGTGGGTTGGCAATTTTGACAACTTTTGAAGGGTTAATCCTTTCGTTAATAAATAAAATCTTAAACTTTTATCGCTTATCTTGTGTTATTATCCTTTTTAATTTCAATTGTTTTGACACACGTTTGTTTGAGTAAGACAAGTTGAGCAAATTATGCTCAAGAAATTTAGGATATGATCCTGGATCAAATATCCTATAATCGAAAATTTTCAAGGTGGTTTATTTTTAGGAACATAGGTTCAGTTGTCAAGGTCTAAAGGTTATTCAAATGAATAATGAAATTAAAAAATAGTTAAGGATCATACCTGAGGATCCAAGTTAGGATCCTAACCTTTACCCGGGATAATCATAAGTAAGACTTTAATGGATAACAAGGATTAAGGATCCTTATTCGTTTAGCTCTGAGAACCTGAAAAATGGAACATAACTTGGGACTAAGCCAATGTAAAAGATAAATTAGTAACTGGGGACAAGCCCAAAGGATAACTGAGGATGATCCCGAAGGATCACTGGGGACAAGCCCAAAGGATAACTGGGGACAAGCCCAAAGGATAACTGGGGACAAGCCCAAAGGATCGTATGTAAACTGGAGTATGGCCCTTACTGGCGACTATCCAAACTTAGTGACATGAAAATGTCAAAACCTTAGCTAACGTGAAAACGTTAGAAACCTTAGGAACGGATGTATGGTACGTCTACCATTATACGGAGGATCCTAGGTATAGCCAGTACAATGAGGTTGTCAGCCCCGGAAGTGGGTACTGGTCCCAAAGACGTGAACTATATCAGGATCATCGTGCGCTGCTGGCGGAAACTGGGGATAATCCCAAGGATAACTGGGGACAAGCCCAAGGATCTGCGTTGCTTTTGAAGATTCTTGACGATATGCCGTAGATACCTGAACTATCATAACTCAAATGGTTCGTGAGAAGAGGATGAAGGATACAGGATCCTTATCCTTTGGTAAATAGTAAGGAAATGTAATAGTTTTAGGATAAGCACATTACCAGAGTAAGGATCACTGATATCATCGGGATCCTTCAAGGATACTTCAATATAAGGATCACATGCTTGAAAGATCGTGTTCACATGAAATATTTCTTCAAGTGAACAGCATTCCAGGCTCTTGGTAACAAATTTCCTTCCATGGTTAGCAACCTGTATGCCCCCTTTCCTGCTTCAGCTTCAATTAAGTAAGGGCCTTCCCATTTTGGTGCTAACTTCCCGTCAGCAGGATTAATAGTGTTTTGGAATGTTTTTCTCAACACCATATCTCCGACTTGGAACTTCCTTATCCTAACATTTTTGTTGTAAGCACCAGCCATTCTTTGTTGGTAGCTTGCCATCCTTATCCTAGCCAGATCCCTGATTTCCTCAATAGTATCCAAATCCTGAGCCAGGATTGCAGCATTTTCTTCAGGATCACGAGCACTTGTTCTAGCAGTTGGGATCACCATCTCTGTTGGGATCACTGCTTCTGCCCCAAATACTAAAGAAAAAGGTGTTTAACCAGTGGCATTCTTGGGAGTTGTTCTATCAGCCCATAGCACATAAGGTAACTCCTCTGCCCATTTTCCCTTCTTGGATCCTAGCTTCTTCTTTAGATTGTTGATGATGATCTTGTTGGATGATTCTGCTTGGCCATTGGCTTGTGGATGAACTGGTGTTGATGTTATCATCTTGATTCCCCAACTGTCACAAAAGTTAGTAGTTCTGCTTCCAATGAATTGGGAACCATTATCACATACAATTTCAGAGGGAATGCCAAATCTAGTTATAATGTTTCTTTTGATAAAGGATATAACTTCTTTTTCTCTGACTTGAGCAAAAGCTTCAGCTTCTATCCACTTAGAGAAGTAGTCAGTCATGGCAAGCATAAATACTTTTCCACCAGGTGCTTTAGGGAGCTTGCCAACTATATCCATCCCCCATCTCATGAATGTCCAAGAGGATGGTATGGGGTGTAGCAATTCAGCTGGTTGATGAAGGATATTGCTGTGTCTTTGACAAGGATCACATTTCCTAGCATATTCTACAGCATCCCTTTTCATGGTTGGCCAGTAGTATCCTGTTCTAAGGATCCTTGAGAATAATGCCCTGCCCCCAGTATGGTTTCCACAATCTCCTTCATGGAAGTCTCTCAACACTTCTTCAATTTCAGGATCCTCAATACATCTTAAATATGGTCCTGCAAGGGATCGTTTATATAGCACATTATTTAAGATTGTAAATTGAGATACCTTGATCCTGAAAGCTCTAGGATTTTCTCCCATTGGAATCTCTCCGTCTTGCAAGTATTTCATGATTGGTGAGACCCATGATCCTGCATAAGATTGAGCTTCTTCACTAGGGATTACTGCAGTATCCTCTTCTATTTCCATGGCCACTTGATTTTCAATAGCAGGAGCCAGGATATGGATGATAGGGATACTTATGTCTTCTGGAATTTTTAAGGATGATCCTAAGTTGGCCAATGCATCAGCTTCCGTGTTATCCTCCCTTGGTACCTGTGTTAAGCTGAAAGAAACAAAAGAGAGTGCCAATTCTTTGACTATCTCTAAATATTTGGTTAGTTTTTCACCTTTAACAGCATAGGATCCATTAAAGTGATTGGTGATCAATAATGAGTCTACATATACTTTAAGATATTTTACCCCCATATCCTTAGCAATTTGCAAGCCAGCAATTAAGGCTTCATATTCAGCCTCATTGTTAGTTGCTTGGAACTCACAGGCTATGGAGTGGGGTATTATGTCCCCCTGTGGCGATTTTAGTAGTATCCCGAGCCCTATGCCCTTGACATTTGAGGATCCATCAGTGTGTAGTATCCAAGGATCCTTGGTCTCATCCAGCTGCTGGACCTCCAATTCTGCTTCTTTTTGTAGATCACTGCTGAAATCAGCCACAAAGTCAGCTAGTGCTTGGGATTTGATGGCTGTTCTTGGCTCGTATCTTATATCATGGGCACTAAGCTTTACCGCCCACTTAGCCATTCTTCCCGACATCTCTGGTTTCCTGGATTCGGCATCAAGTAAACTCTTACTTACATAGTAGATAGGATATTGTGTACCTTCGTGATCCTTAACAAGGACAGCACTTAAAGCGGTTGAGGATACCGCCAAATATATGGATAACACATCTCCTTTTTCGGGCTTTGATAATGCTGGTGCTGAGGACATATATTCTTTAAGGGCTTGTAAAGCATTCTCATGTTTCTCAGTCCATTCAAACTTCTTGTTCTTTCTTAGGATATCGTAAAATTCTTTACATTTTTCTGAGGATTTTGATATGAACCTGTTCAGAGCTGCTATCCTGCCTGTTAGCCTTTGCACATCCTTAGCATTGGCAGGGGACTTGATGTTTACTAGTGCTTTAATTTGCTCCGGACTTGCTTCAATGCCTCTCTGAGTTACCATATATCCTAGGAATTTACCTGCCTTAACGCCAAAGTGGCACTTTGAAGGATTAAGCTTCATGTTATATTTATCAAGGATATCAAATGCTTCTTCCAAATCCCTTAGGTGATCCTCAGCTTTCTTTGATTTGACTACCATATCATCTATGTATACTTCCATAGTTTGTCCAATTTGATCTTTGAACATCATATTCACCAGCCTTTGATATGTTGCACCTGCATTTCTTAATCCAAAAGGCATGGCAATATAACAATACAAACCTGTTGGGGTCATAAAGGCTGTATCCTCTTGGTCAGATGGTTCCATCTGAATTTGTTGGAATCCAGATGATGCATCCATAAAGGTCAACAGTTCATGCCCCGCTGTTGCATCCACCATGGAGTCAATGTGGGGTAATGGGAAAGGATCCTTGGGACATGCCTTATTCAGATCAGTGAAATCGACACATACCCTCCACTTTCCATTTTTCTTTTGGACAACGACCACATTGGCTAACCATTTTGGATATTTTACCTCTCTGATCATACCTGCTCGAAGTAGTCTCTCTACTTCTTCTTGGATAATGGCATTCCTCTCTGGTGCAAACTTCCTCCTTTTTTGATGGATTGGTTTGATAGACCTGTCAATGTCGAGTTTATGAGTTATGATATCCTTAGATATACCTGTCATATCTTCGTGCTTCCATGCAAAGGTAGACTTTCTTCTCTTGAGGAAGGATATCATGTCTTCTTTCATCTTGCCAAGGATCCCTGATCCGATATAGATTTTTGATTCAGGATCACTAGGATCCAAGAGGATTTCGTCCACATCTTGTTCCCTTGCCTCCAAGACATTCCTCGGAGGATACTGTAATTGCTATTGCTCCCTTGGCTTCGAGGTTGGCTTCATGGATGATGTATAACAATCCTTGGCCTCCTGCTGATCACTGTCGATCTTGATTATTCCCCATGGGCTAGGGAGCTTCACACATTGATGGTAGGTGGATGGGACTGCTTTCATATCATGTATCCAAGGCCTGCCAAGGATAACATTGCAACAAGACAAACAGTCAATAACACAAAATTTCTGATAATTATGTAATCCTTCCACGTAGATTGGGAGTTTGATGTCCCCCAGGGTTTTCTTCGTTTCTCCACTGAATCCTACAAGCACGGAGGATCTTGGTGTGATGTCTGATTCTGGGATACCCATTTTCTTCAGAACATCAAGCTGGATAATGTTCACTGAGCTTCCTCCATCGATAAGGATCCTGCGGACAAAATGGTTAGAGATAAAGAGAGTAATAACTAAACTATCATGATGAGGATCCTGAATATTGATGCGATCATCCTCATCAAACGTTATTATCTTCCCCTCTGAGACACTTGATGTTCTAATGGGCCTTTCTCCATTATCCATTTTTGACTCCTTTGCATGCCTTTTGGCCGCCGAGAAGGATGTACCACAGATGTCTGATCCTCCGGAAATAAAGTTGATCACTTGTGCGTTTGCCGGAGCTGCTGGAGCCTTTTCAGGGATCCTTTCAGGATCCTGAGTCCTTTGCTTTTTTCTTCCCAACAATTCTTTCAGGTGCCCCTTGCTTAATAGATATCCAATCTCTTTTCTTAAAGCTATGCATTCTTCAGTCAGATGCCCGAAATCCTCATGGTATGCACACCATTTTGACTTGTCTTTAGTCCCGGATGGTTTATCATTCTTCCTGGGCCACCTAGCTTTTTCACCTAGATTCTGCATTGCAAGGATTAGTTCATGATTATCAACGGAAAAACAATATTCTGAGATTGGAGGATAATCTTCATCATCCTCTTCTTGGTCAACAGCATGCACATTCTGGTTCTCATTTCTATGGTAGGATTTGAATTTGTTGTTCTTGAAGGAGGATCCTTGCTTCTCCTGTTTTGAGGATCCTACTTGTCTCTCCTGGATCCTCTTGTCATCCTCTAGCCGGATGAACCTGAGTGCTCGAGTTCTTACTTCATCTAGATTCCTGCATGGTGTCATAACAAGATCATCATAGAATAATGAATCCTTAAGCAGTCCCATTTTGAAGGCTTCAACAGCCGTAGCCATATCCAAGTTGGGAATGTCCAAGGATTCTTTACTAAATTTAGTTATATAATCCCTTAATGATTCATTATGATTTTGAGTTATCCTGTACAAATCACTAGTTAATCTTTCAAATTTTCTACTACAAGAGAATTGGTTATTGAATAAATTAACTAAATTAGCAAATGAAGTAATAGAGTAGGGGGGAAGACTTAGCAGCCACTTAAGAGCTGATCCAATAAGAGTGGATCCAAATCCTTTACATAGGCATGCTTCTTTCAGTTTTTCTGGGATAGGATTGATCTCCATCCTCTCCCTGTATTGTGCTATGTGCTCTTCTGGATCCGTTGTACCATCATACAGCTTCATAGTAGGGATATGGAACCTTTTGGGTACCTCTGCATCACAAATGGGTGGTGCAAAGCGAGATACCTTATGGCTTCCATCTGCAATCTCTGGGATAGGCTTGACTACCCCTGGAACGCTTGAGATCATATCTTTTAGTTTCTGCAATTCCCTGGCCATAGCGTGATTGACACCTATATCCTGCATGAATCCATGGTTAGTGGTAGGATAATTATTTAAAGTGTTACCTCCCATTGGGTTCAAGTTAGGGAATCCATATTGTTGGGATTCTGGAACAACGGAGGGACCAGTGGAAGCAATGGTCTGCATTGGAATGAAGTCCCCTTGATGGACATCTAGACTTCCTGGAACAAAGTAGGATTCTTGAAGCTGCTGTGCTCCTGGATAGGCTCCCGAATTCATGAGGGATCCCATATGCTGGGGATAGGATCCTGCCGGCTGAAAGTGTGAGCCAGATGCCTGAGTCATTGCTGTCGATCCGAGGTGCAATCCTCTTGATTCTCCCATAATTTGCACGTCTGGAATTCCTGATGGCTGAGAAGTAATCATTGGAGTATCAAAGCTCAAATACTTGGGCATCAGTGGGGAATGATCCTCTGCCGTTTTCTTCTGTCTTTTGAGATCTCCAATTTCCCTGAGGATCCTTTCATTAGTTTCATCCTGCCGCTGCATACGATCCTTCATCTGCAAAATCAAAGTAAATACATCACTAGTACTGGGAATATAAGAATTCATAGCAGAAGGAGATGGAGTTTTAGAATTAGTAGGAGTTTGTCTCTTCTCAGCATTCTTCTGGGATCCTGCCGGTGGTGGAGGCAGAATGTTCTGGGACGAGGTGACTGCAGACATTGTCGTGGACATGTTTTTCAATGATGAAGCCATGTAATTCTATGAAATGATTTCGAACAAAAGGTTTTCTTATGAATGAAGCACCAATTGCCCCACGGTGGGCGCCAAACTGTTTTGGTCAAAAATCACACAAGGATAATGTAACCAAACATTATGTAAACGGGGTATGATGCTTGGTTAATTATAAAAGTAAAGGATCACTTCTATGAGAAATATGCAAAGACACAAGGATTTATACGAGGAAAAAGCCCTTGATCAATGTATGATCTCCGGCATAAAAAACCTCGGGTGATGGCAACTACCGATCACCAACTTCAATATAAGAAAAATATAGTTACAACTTCGGATGATAATGAGCTGAGTACAAGGATCACTATAGTTTCGAGTGTCTAAGCGTGTGAGAGTTGTGTTGTGTGTTCTTCCGAATGAGGAAGAGTGTTATATATACAAGTGTAGGTGACCTATTTTAGGTAAAAAGACTAATAATCAGTTCATTACCCCTTTAGAAATAAAAGACAATCTAGCCTAAATTGCCGCCCTTAAATCAAGCTAAGTTTCCATATCCTTTGCAACGTCTATCTTTGATTAAGCTCGTGCTATAATTGTGAAGACGCGTCCCTTGATTATGATGCTAAGAGCGTATCCTGCCAGATGTTCCTGCAAAATAATGTTGTATTACACGAAGGTAACTATTAGCATGAGGATCCTTTCAATGGTCCATGATCCTGATCCTGAAGTCCTGCTGAGGATCACTGTCTGCCAAAGAAACAAGGATCACTGGTTAGGATCACGTATAAGGATCACGTATGATAAAAATCCAGCCCTAACAGCTGCTAAGTCTTCCCCCTTACTCTATTACTTCGTTTTCTAGTTTAGTTAACTTATTCAATAATCAATTTTCTTGTAGTAGAAAATTTGAAGGATTGACTAGCGATTTATATAGGATAACTCAGGGTCATAATGAATCATTAAGGGATTATATAACCAAGTTTAGCAAAGAATCCTTGGATATTCCTAACTTGGACGTGGCCACAGCTGTTGAGGCCTTCAAGATGGGATTACTTAAGGATTCATTGTTCTATGATGATCTTGTTATGACACCATGCAGGAAACCTAGACGAAGTAAGAACACGGGCACTCAGGTTCATCCGGTTAGAGGATGACAAGAGGATCCAGGAGAGACAAGTAGGATCCTCAAAACAAGAAAAGCAAGGATCCTTTTTCAAAAGCAACAGATTCAAATCCTATAACAGAACTGACAACTAGAACGTGCATGCTGTTGACCAAGAAGAGGATGATGAAGATTATCCTCCAATTTCTGAATACAGTTTTTCCGTTGATAACCATGAACTAATCCTTGCAATGCAGAATCTAGGAGAAAAAGCCAGATGGCCTAGAAAAAATGACAAATCAGGCGGAACTAAGGACAAATCGAAGTGGTGTGCATACCACGAGGATTTTGGGCATTTAACCGAAGAATGCATCGCATTAAGAAAGGAAATTGGATATCTGCTAAGCAAGGGACATTTAAAAGAGTTGTTGGGAAGAAAAAAGCAAAGGACTCAGGATCCTGAAAGGATCCCTGAAAAAGCTCCAGCTCCTCCGGCAGATGCACAAATGATTAACTTTATATCTGGAGGATCAGACATCTATGGTACATCCTTCTCAGCAGCTAAAAGGCATGCAAAGGAAGCTAAAATGGATAACGGAGAAAGACCTATTCGAACATCAAGTGTCTCGGAAGGAAAAATCATAACCTTTGATGAGGATGATAGAATTAACATCCAGGATCCTCATCATGATAGTTTAGTTATTACTCTTTTTATTTCTAACCATTTTGTCCGCAGGATCCTTATTGACGGAGGAAGCTCAGTAAACATTATCCAGCTTGATGTTCTGAAGAAAATGGGTATCCCTGAATCAGATATCACACCAAGATCCTCCGTGCTTGTAGGATTTAGTGGCGAAACTAAGAAAACCCTGGGGGACATTAAACTCCCAATTTATGTGGAAGGATTACATAATTATCAAAAATTTTGTGTTATTGACTGTTTGTCCTGTTGTAATGTTATCCTTGGCAGGCCCTGGATACACGATATGAAGGCAGTCCCGTCCACCTACCATCAGTGTGTGAAGCTTCCTAGCCCATGGGGAATAATCAAGATCGATAGTGATCAACAGGAGGCTAAGGATTGTTACACCTCATCAATGAAACCAGCCTCGAAATCAAGGGAGCAATAGCAATTAAAGTATCCTCCAAGGGGTGTCTTGGAGGCAAGAGAGCAGGATGTGGACGAAATCCTCTTGGATCCTGATGATCCTGAATCCAAGATCTACATCGGATCAGGGATCCTTGATAAAATGAAAGAAGACATAGTATCCTTCCTCAAAAGAAGAAAATCTCTCTTTGCATGGAAACATGAGGATATGACAGGTATATCTAAGGATATTATCACTCATAAACTTGGCATTGACAGGTCAGTTAAACCGATCCATCAAAAAAGGAGGAAGTTTGCACCAGAAAGAAATGCCATTATCCAGGAAGAAGTAGAAAGATTACTTCGAGCAGGTATGATTAGAGAGGTAAAGTATCCAAAATGGCTAGCCAATGTGGTTGTTGTTCAAAAGAAAAACGGAAAGTGGAGGGTATGTGTCGATTTCACTGATTTGAATAAGGCATGTCCCAAGGATCCTTTCCCATTACCCCACATTGACTCCATGGTGGATGCAACGGCGGGTCATGAACTGTTAACCTTTATGGATGCATCGTCTGGATTCCAACAAATTCAGATGGAACCATCTGACCAAGAGGATACGGCTTTTATGACCTCAACCGGTTTACATTGTTATATTGCTATGCCTTTTGGATTAAGAAATGCAGGTGCAACATATCAAAGGCTGGTAAATATGATGTTCAAAGATCAAATTGGACAAACTATGGAAGTGTACATAGACGATATGGTGGTGAAATCCAAAAAAGCTGAGGATCACCTAAGGGACTTGGAGGAAGCATTCGATATCCTTGATAACTATAATATGAAGCTTAATCCTTCAAAATGTCACTTTGGTGTTAAAGCAGGTAAATTCTTAGGATATATGGTAACCCAGAGGGGCATTGAAGCAAGCCCAGAACAAATCAAAGCATTGGTGAATATCAAATCCCCTGCCAACGCTAAGGATGTGCAAAGGCTAACAGGCAGGATAGCAGCTCTAAACAGATTCATATCCAAATCCTCAGAAAAGTGTAAAGAATTCTATGATATCCTAAGAAAGAACAAGAAATTCGAATGGACTGAAAAGCATGAGAATGCTTTACAAGCCCTAAAAGAATACATGTCCTCAGCCCCAGCATTGATGAAACCAGAAAAAGGAGATGTGTTATCCTTATACCCTGCGGTATCCTCAAAAGCAGTAAGTGCAGTCCTTGTTAAGGATCATGAAGGTACACAATATCCTGTCTATTATGTAAGTAAGAGTTTACTTGATGCTGAATCCAGGTATTCACACCTTGAAAAACTTATTCTTGCACTGATTATGGCATCTACTAAACTAAGACATTATTTTGAAACCCATGTTATTGTTGTTAGAACTAATTTCCCAATTAAGAATGTCCTCAGGAAACCAGAGATGTCCGGAAGAATGGCTAAGTGGGCAGTAAAGCTTAGTGCCCATGATATAAGATATGAGCCCAGAACAGCCATCAAATCCCAAGCATTAGCAGACTTTGTGGCTGATTTCAGTAGTGATTTACAAAAGGAAGCCGAATTGGAAGTCTAGCAGCTGGATGAAACTAAGGATCCTTGGATACTACATACTGACGGATCCTCAAATGTCAAAGGCACGGGGCTTGGTATACTACTAAAATCGCCACAGGGGGGACATAATACCCCATTCCATAGCTTGTGAGTTCCAAGCCACTAATAATGAGGCTGAATACGAAGCCTTAATCGCTGGTTTACAAATCGCTAAACATATGAGGATCAGGTATCTTGAGGTATACGTGGATTCATTGTTAATCACCAATCACTTTAAAGGATCCTATGCTGTTAAAGGTGAAAAACTAACGAAATATTTAGAGATAGTCAAAGAATTGGCACTCTCCTTTGTTTCTTTCAGTTTAACACATGTACCAAGGGAGGAAAATACAGAAGCTGATGCATTGGCCAACCTAGGATCATCTTTGAAGATCCCAGAGGATATAAGTATCCCCATCATCCATATCCTGGCTCCTGCTTTTGAAAATCAGGTGGCCATGAAAATAGAAGAGGATACTACAATGATCCCTAGTGAGGATACTCAATCTTATTCAGGATCATGGATCTCACCAATCATAAGATACTTACAACACGGGGAAATTCCTATGGGAGAAAATCCTAGGGCTTTCAGGATTAAGGTATCTCAATTCACAATCTTAAATAATGTGCTATATAAGCGATCTCTTGCAGGACCATATTTAAGATGTATCGAGGATCCTGAAGTTCAAGAAGTGTTAAAAGACTTCCATGAAGGAGATTGTGGAAACCACACTGGGGGCAGGGCATTGTTCTCAAGGATCTTAAGGACAGGATACTACTGGCCAACTATGAAAAGGGATGCTGTGGAGTATGCTAAGAAGTGTGATCCTTGTCAAAGACACAGCAATATCCTTCATCAGCCGGCTGAATTTCTAAATCCTATACCATCCTCTTGGCCATTCATGAGATGGGGGATGGATATAGTTGGCAAGCTCCCTAAGGCACCTGGTGGAAAAGTATTCATGCTTGCTATGACTGACTACTTCTCCAAGTGGATAGAGGCTGAAGCTTTTGCCCAAGTCAGAGAGAAAGAAGTTATATCCTTTATTAAGAGAAACATTATAACTAGATTTGGCATTCCTTCTGAAATTGTATGTGATAATGGTTCCCAATTTATTGGGAGCAGGACTACTAACTTTTGTGACAGTTGGGGGATTAAGATGATAACATCAACACCAGTCCACCCACAAGCCAATGGTCAAGCAGAATCATCCAACAAGATCATCATCAACAATCTGAAGAAGAAACTTGGATCCAAGAAGGGGAAGTGGGCAGAGGAATTGCCTTATGTGCTTTGAGCTGATAGGACAACTCCCAAGAATGCTACTGGTCAAACACCCTTCTCTTTGGTGTTTGGGGCAGAATCAGTGATCCCAACAGAAATGGTGGTTCCAACTGCTAGAACAAGTACCCGTGATCCTGAGGAGAATGATGCAAACCTAGCTCAAGACTTGGATACTATTGAAGAAATCAGGGATCTGGCTAGGATAAGGATGGCTAGCTACCAACAAAGAATGGCTGGTGCTTACAACAAAAATGTCAGGATAAGGAAATTCCAAGTTGGGAATATGGTATTGAGAAAAGCATTCCAAAATACCATCAATCCTGCTGATGGGAAATTGGCACCAAAATGGGAAGGCCCTTACTTGATTGAAGCCGAAGCAGCAAAGGGGGCATATAGATTGCTAACCATGGAGGGTAATTTGTTACCAAGAGCCTGGAATGCTGTTCACTTAAAGAAATATTTCATGTGAAGCAGGATCCTTCTGGCATGAGTGATCCTTACATTGGAAGTATCCTTCAAGGATCCCTGAAGGATCAATGATCCTTACTCTGGTAATGTCCTAAGCTCGAACTCTTATTTACATATCTTCTTATTTAAGGATAAGGATCATGTATCCTTCATCCTTCTCTCACGAGATTTTGAGTTCTGATAAGTCCAGGTATCCTTAGCATAATGTCAACAATCTTCAAAAGCAACTCAGATCCTTGGGCTTGTCCCCAGTTATCCTTCGGGTTTGTCCCCAGTTATCCTTGGGCTTGTCCCCAGTTTTTGCCTGTAGCGCACGATGATCCTGGTATAGTTCACGTCTTTGGGACCAGTACTCGCTTTAGGGGATGATAACCTCATCGTACTGGCTATACCTAGGATCCTACGTATAATGGTAGACGTACCATACATCCGTTCCTAAGGTTTCTAACGTTTTCACGTTAGCTAAGGTTTTGGCATTTTCATGTCAGTAAGTTTGGATAGTCGCCAGTGAGGGCCATACTCCAGTTTACATACGATCCTTGGGCTTGTCCCCAGTTATCCTTCGGGCTTGTCCCCAGTGATCCTTTGGGCTTGTCCCCAGTTATCCTTTGGGCTTGTCCCCAGTTACTAACTTATCTTTTATAATGGTTGTTTTGGTCAAAAATCACACAAGGATAATGCAACCAAACTCTAAGTAAACGGGGAATGATGCTTGGTTTGTTGAAAAAGTAAAGGATCACTTTAGTAAGAAATATGCAAGTGACACAAGGATTTATACGAGGAAAAAGCCCTTGATCAATGTATGATCTCCGGCATAAAAAACCTCGGGTGATGGCAACTACCGATCACCAAACTTCAATATAACAAAAAATGGTTACAACTTCGGATGATAATGAGCTGAGTACAAGGATCACTATAGTATCGAGTGTCTAAGCGTGTGAGAAATGTGTTGTGTGTCTTCCGAATGGGGAAGAGTGTTATATATACAAGTGTGAGTGGCCTATTTTAGGTAAACAAACTAATAATCAGCTCATTACCCCTTTAGAAATAAAAGTAAATCTAGCCTAAATTATCGCCCTTAAATCATGCCAAGTTTCCATATCCTTCACAACGTTCATCTCTGATTAAGCATATGCCAAAGTTGTAAAGACGCGTCCCTTGATTGTGATGCTAAGAGCGGATCCTGCTAGACATTCCTGCAAAATGACATTAAGTTCAATGAAAGCAACTGTTAGCATGAGGATCCCTATGATGGTCCGTGATCCTGATCCTGGAACTCTGCTGAGGATCACTATCTGCCAAGGAAACAAGGATCACTGGTTAGGATCACATGTAAGGATCATGTTTTATAAAAATTCAGCCCTAACAATTGCCCCCAAAATATAAGGAGTGATATTGTAAATAAATGAGTTATATTTTGCTTGATCTTATCTGTAACGAGCTAATCGGATAATTAGCCGTTAAAGTCGAATTAGCCGTTGCAATTCTTACGTCACAGAAGTGACAGCCCTGCAGATCATCATTATAAATAGGAGATAGAGATAGGATCAATTCGCATTTAAAATCAAAGAAACTCCCTTTATAATCTCGTCTGAAGATCAATCAGGTATCTCTCTTCTTCCTTCTTCCTTCTCTTACTCTGTTTTTCTGCTTCTTTGTTTTTCTTCTGCAAATATGTTGCTCTGGAATTCTCCTCATAAGGATCCTGAGAAGAACAGTCCCTTGAAAGGTCAAGGGATCATCAAAGACTCTCCCACCGAGAGGTGCTGTTTCACTGATCCTCAGGTTGATAGAATCCGTCACTGTTTTCCGGCGAACACCATCTTCAAGTCCTTCACTCCCACTGCTTTGAGTGACTTTATCTCTGATACTTGGGTGGCCTTTCCTGTTACCCCGTTCTTGATAGGGTATTCATATCCTTTCCCACAGTTCACTCAATCCTTCTTCTCTCTCACCGGCATCTGCTATATCCAGGCTATGCCCATGATCTGGAGGGTATTGTATACCCTTGAGAGGATCATTGAACAAGAAGGGATTGACCTTGGTATGGCGGAGCTGGCTGAGATGTACGATCTTACCACTTTCGGACCCCATCGTTATCTATTTAAGCGAAAAGCTGGAGAGGATCATCCTGTCTTCAAGGTCACCAAGAACGACACGAATTGGAAGCGACGGTTCTTCTTTGTTAGGAGGGATACCATCCCTGATGGGAAGGATCTGCCCAAAGAGTGGGCTACTCATGGTAGGATAGAGGATCCTGGAAGGATCACCATAAGATTTGTTCCTTAGGATGGGGATCACTAACATTTTCTTTTGTTTTTTGTTTATTGTGCAGCTATTTCCATCTCTCGTCTGAAGTTGACACCTGCTGCAAAAGAGTGACTTTTAGCCTTCAAGAAGCTTGATCCGGAGACAAGAACTTTCCAGGTTGCTACTCAAGATTCCCAAGAAGTATCTGTTAGGGCTGGATTTTTATCATACGTGATCCTTATACGTGATCCTAACCAGTGATCCTTGTTTCTTTGGCAGACAGTGATCCTCAGCAGGACTTCAGGATCAGGATCATGGACCATTAAAAGGATCCTCATGCTAATAGTTACCTTCGTGTAATACAACATTATTTTGCAGGAACATCTGGCAGGATACGCTCTTAGCATCATAATCAAGGGACGCGTCTTCACAATTATAGCACGAGCTTAATCAAAGATAGACATTGCAAAGGATATGGAAACTTAGCTTGATTTAAGGGCGGCAATTTAGGCTAGATTGTCTTTTATTTCTAAAGGGGTAATGAGCTGATTATTAGTCTTTTTACCTAAAATAGGTCACCTACACTTGTATATATAACACTCTTCCTCATTCGGAAGAACACACAACACAACTCTCACACGCTTAGACACTCGAAACTATAGTGATCCTTGTACTCAGCTCATTATCATCCGAAGTTGTAACTATATTTTTCTTATATTGAAGTTGGTGATCGGTAGTTGCCATCACCCGAGGTTTTTTATGCCGGAGATCATACATTGATCAAGGGCTTTTTCCTCGTATAAATCCTTGTGTCTTTGCATATTTCTCATAGAAGTGATCCTTTACTTTTATAATTAACCAAGCATCATACCCCGTTTACATAAAGTTTGGTTACATTATCCTTGTGTGATTTTTGACCAAAACAGTTTGGCGCCCACCGTGGGGCAATTGGTGCTTCATTCATAAGAAAACCTTTTGTTTGAAATCATTTCATAGAATTACATGGCTTCATCATTGAAAAACATGTCCACGGCAATGTCTGCAGTCACCTCGTCCCAGAACATTCTGCCTCCACCACCGGCAGGATCCCAGAAGAATGCTGAGAAGAGACAAACTCCTACTAATTCTAAAACTCCATCTCCTTCTGTTATGAATTCTTATATTCCCAGTACTAGTGATGTATTTACTTTGATTTTGCAGATGAAGGATCGTATGCAGCGGCAGGATGAAACTAATGAAAGGATCCTCAGGGAAATTGGAGATCTCAAAAGACAGAAGAAAACGGCAGAGGATCATTCCCCACTGATGCCCAAGTCTTTGAGCTTTGATACTCCAATGATTACTTCTCAGCCATCAGGAATTCCAGACGTGCAAATTATGGGAGAATCAAGAGGATTGCACCTCGGATCGACAGCAATGACTCAGGCATCTGGCTCACACTTTCAGCTGGCAGGATCCTATCCCCAGCATATGGGATCCCTCATGAATTCGGGAGCCTATCCGGGAGCACAGCAGTTTCAAGGATCCTACTTTGTTCCAGGGTCATCCCAGGGTCAAGGATCCTCCTTCGTTTCAGGATCATCCCAGATACCAGGATCCTTCCAGATACCAGGATCCTTCCAGGTGCCAGGATCCCTAAAAAGTTTGCAAACAGGAAGTCTAGATGTCCATCAAGGGGACTTCATTTCAATGCAGACCATTGCTTCCACTGGTCCCTCCGTTGTTCCAGAATCCCAGCAATATGGATTCCCTAACTTGAACCCAATGGGAGGTAACACTTTAAATAATTATCCTACCACTAACCATGGATTCATGCAGGATATAGGTGTCAATCACGCTATGGCCAGGGAATTGCAGAAACTAAAAGATATGATCTCAAGCGTTCCAGGGGTAGTCAAGCCTATCCCAGAGATTGCAGATGGAAGCCATAAGGTATCTCGCTTTGCACCACCCATTTTTGATGCAGAGGTACCCAAAAGGTTCCATATCCCTACTATGAAGCTGTATGATGGTACAACGGATCCAGAAGAGCATATAGCACAATACAGGGAGAGGATGGAGATCAATCCTATCCCAGAAAAACTGAAAGAAGCATGCCTATGTAAAGGATTTGGATCCACTCTTACTGGATCAGCTCTTAAGTGGCTGCTAAGTCTTCCCCCCTACTCTATTACTTCATTTGCTAATTTAGTTAATTTATTCAATAACCAATTCTCTTGTAGTAGAAATTTTGAAAGATTAACTAGTGATTTGTACAGGATAACTCAAAATCATAATGAATCATTAAGGGATTATATAACTAAATTTAGTAAAGAATCCTTGGACATTCCCAACTTGGATATGGCTACGGCTGTTGAAGCCTTCAAAATGGGACTGCTTAAGGATTCATTATTCTATGATGATCTTGTTATGACACCATGCAGGAATCTAGATGAAGTAAGAACTCGAGCACTCAGGTTCATCCGGCTAGAGGATGACAAGAGGATCCAGGAGAGACAAGTAGGATCCTCAAAACAGGAGAAGCAAGGATCCTCCTTCAAGAACAACAAATTCAAATCCTACCATAGAAATGAGAACCAGAATGTGCATGCTGTTGACCAAGAAGAGGATGATGAAGATTATCCTCCAATCTCAGAATATTGTTTTTCCGTTGATAATCATGAACTAATCCTTGCAATGCAGAATCTAGGTGAAAAAGCTAGGTGGCCCAGGAAGAATGATAAACCATCCGGGACTAAAGACAAGTCAAAATGGTGTGCATACCATGAGGATTTCGGGCATCTGACTGAAGAATGCATAGCTTTAAGAAAAGAGATTGGATATCTATTAAGCAAGGGGCACCTGAAAGAATTGTTGGGAAGAAAAAAGCAAAGGACTCAGGATCCTGAAAGGATCCCTGAAAAGGCTCCAGCACCTCCGGCAAACGCACAAGTGATCAACTTTATTTCCGGAGGATCAGACATCTGTGGTACATCCTTCTCGGCGGCCAAAAGGCATGCAAAGGAGTCAAAAATGGATAATGGAGAAAGGCCCATTAGAACATCAAGTGTCTTAGAGGGGAAGATAATAACGTTTGATGAGGATGATCGCATCAATATTCAGGATCCTCATCATGATAGTTTAGTTATTACTCTCTTTATCTCTAACCATTTTGTCCGCAGGATCCTTATCGATGGAGGAAGCTCAGTGAACATTATCCAGCTTGATGTTCTGAAGAAAATGGGTATCCCAGAATCAGACATCACACCAAGATCCTCCGTGCTTGTAGGATTCAGTGGAGAAACGAAGAAAACCCTGGGGGACATCAAACTCCCAATCTACGTGGAAGGATTACATAATTATCAGAAATTTTGTGTTATTGACTGTTTGTCTTATTGCAATGTTATCCTTGGCAGGCCTTGGATACATGATATGAAAGCAGTCCCATCCACCTACCATCAATGTGTGAAGCTCCCTAGCCCATGGGGAATAATCAAGATCGACAGTGATCAGCAGGAGGCCAAGGATTGTTATACATCATCCATGAAGCCAACCTCGAAGCCAAGGGAGCAATAGCAATTACAGTATCCTCCGAGGAATGTCTTGGAGGCAAGGGAACAAGATGTGGACGAAATCCTCTTGGATCCTAGTGATCCTGAATCAAAAATCTATATCGGATCAGGGATCCTTGGCAAGATGAAAGAAGACATGATATCCTTCCTCAAGAGAAGAAAGTCTACCTTTGCATGGAAGCACGAAGATATGGCAGGTATATCTAAGGATATCATAACTCATAAACTCGGCATTGACAGGTCTATCAAACCAATCCATCAAAAAAGGAGGAAGTTTGCACCAGAGAGGAATGCCATTATCCAAGAAGAAGTAGAGAGACTACTTCGAGCAGGTATGATCAGAGAGGTAAAATATCCAAAATGGTTAGCCAATGTGGTCGTTGTCCAAAAGAAAAATGGAAAGTGGAGGGTATGTGTCGATTTCACTGATCTAAATAAGGCATGTCCCAAGGATCCTTTCCCATTACCCCACATTGACTCCATGGTGGATGCAACAGCGGGGCATGAACTGTTGACCTTTATGGATGCATCATCTGGATTCAACAAATTCAGATGGAACCATCTGACCAAGAGGATACAGCCTTTATGACCCCAACAGGTTTGTATTGTTATATTGCCATGCCTTTTGGATTAAGAAATGCAGGTGCAACATATCAAAGGCTGGTGAATATGATGTTCAAAGATCAAATTGGACAAACTATGGAAGTATACATAGATGATATGGTAGTCAAATCAAAGAAAGCTGAGGATCACCTAAGGGATTTGGAAGAAGCATTTGATATCCTTGATAAATATAACATGAAGCTTAATCCTTCAAAGTGCCACTTTGGCGTTAAGGCAGGTAAATTCCTAGGATATATGGTAACTCAGAGAGGCATTGAAGCAAGTCCGGAGCAAATTAAAGCACTAGTAAACATCAAGTCCCCTGCCAATGCTAAGGATGTGCAAAGGCTAACAGGCAGGATAGCAGCTCTGAACAGGTTCATATCAAAATCCTCAGAAAAATGTAAAGAATTTTACGATATCCTAAGAAAGAACAAGAAGTTTGAATGGACTAAGAAACATGAGAATGCTTTACAAGCCCTTAAAGAATATATGTCCTCAGCACCAGCATTATCAAAGCCCGAAAAAGGAGATGTGTTATCCTTATATTTGGCGGTATCCTCAACCGCTGTAAGTGCTGTCCTTGTTAAGGATCACGAAGGTACACAATATCCTATCTACTATGTAAGTAAGAGTTTACTTGATGCCGAATCCAGGTACTCACACCTCGAAAAACTTATTCTTGCATTAATCATGGCATCAACTAAGCTAAGGCATTATTTTGAAACCCATACTATTGTTGTTAGAACTAACTTTCCAATTAAGAATGTCCTCAGGAAACCAGAGATGTCGGGAAGAATGGCTAAGTGGGCGGTAAAGCTTAGTGCCCATGATATAAGATACGAGCCAAGAACAGCCATCAAATCCCAAGCACTAGCTGACTTTGTGGCTGATTTCAGCAGTGATCTACAAAAAGAAGCAGAATTGGAGGTCCAGCAGCTGGATGAGACCAAGGATCCTTGGATACTACACACTGATGGATCCTCAAATGTCAAGGGCACAGGGCTCGGGATACTACTAAAATCGCCACAGGGGAACATAATACCCCACTCCATAGCCTGTGAGTTCCAAGCAACTAACAATGAGGCTGAATATGAAGCCTTAATTGCTGGCTTGCAAATCGCTAAGGATATGGGGGTAAAATATCTTAAAGTATATGTAGACTCATTATTGATCACCAATCACTTTAATGGATCCTATGCTGTTAAAGGTGAAAAACTAACCAAATATTTAGAGATAGTCAAAGAATTGGCACTCTCTTTTGTTTCTTTCAGCTTAACACAGGTACCAAGGGAGGATAACACGGAAGCTGATGCATTGGCCAACTTAGGATCATCCTTAAAAATTCCAGAAGACATAAGTATCCCTATCATCCATATCCTGGCTCCTGCTATTGAAAATCAAGTGGCCATGGAAATAGAAGAGGATACTGCAGTAATCCCTAGTGAAGAAGCTCAATCTTATGCAGGATCATGGGTCTCACCAATCATGAAATACTTGCAAGACGGAGAGATTCCAATGGGAGAAAATCCTAGAGCTTTCAGGATCAAGGTATCTCAATTTACAATCTTAAATAATGTGCTATACAAACGATCCCTTGCAGGACCATATTTAAGATGTATTGAGGATCCTGAAATTGAAGAAGTGTTGAGAGACTTCTGTTAGGGCTGGATTTTATTGTAGGTGATCCTTACACATGATCCTAACCAGTGATCCTTGTTTCTTTGGCAGACAGTGATCCTCAGCAGAACTTCAGGATCAGGATCATGGGACATTATGGTGATCCTCATACTAACGGCTATTTCCACTCAATACAATATTGTTTTGCAGGAACATCTAGCAGGATATGCTCTAGACATCATGATCCAGGAACGCGTCTTCACAAATATGGCAAGAGCTTAATCGGAGAAAGACGTTGCACAGGATATGGAAACTAGGCTTGATTTATGGGCAGCAATTTAGGCTAGATTGTCTTTATTTCTAAAGGGGTAATGAGCTGATAATTAGTCATTTTACCTAAAATAGGTCACCTACACATGTATAAATACCACTCTTCCTCATTCGGAAGAACACACACGACATACAACGCAACTCTCACACACTTAGACACCAAAAGCGATAGTGATCCTTGTACTCAGCTCATTATCATCCAAAGTTGTAATCATATTTTTGTTATATTGAAGTTGGTGATCGGTAGTTGCCATCACCCGAGGTTTTTTATGCCGGAGATCATTCATTGATCAAGGGCTTTTTCCTCGTATAAATCATTGTGTCTTTGCATCTTTATCACAGAAGTGATCCTTTACTTTCATAGTTAACCAAACATCATACCCCGTTTTCATAAAGTTTGGTTACATTATCCTTGTGTGATTTTTGACCAAAACAGTTTGGCGCCCACCGTGGGGCAATTGGTGCTTCATTCATAAGAAATTCTTTTGTTCGAAATCATTTCGAAGAGTTACATGGCTTCATCATTGAAGAACACGTCCACGGCGATGTCTGCAGTCACCTCATCACAGATCACCTTGCCTCCTCTACCGGCAGGATCTCAGAAAAATACTGAGAAGAGATCAACTCCCACTTTCTCTAAACCTCTATCTTCTTCTGCTATGAATTCTTCTATTCCCAGTACTAGTGATGTATTTGCTTTAATTTTGCAGATGAAGGATCGTATGCAGCGGCAAGATGAAACTAACGAAAGGATCCTCAGGGAAATTGGAGATCTCAAAAGACAAAAGAAAGCGGCAGAGGATCATTCTCCACTGATGCCCAAATCCTTGAGCTTTGATACTCCAATGATCACTTCCCAGCCATCAGGGATCCCGGACATGCAAATCATAGGGGAGTCAAGAGGATCACATCTCGACTCGGCAGCAATAACTCAGACATCAGACTCACATTTTCAACCTGTAGGGTCCTATCCTCAATACATGGGATCCTTCATGAATCCGGGAGCCTATCCGGGGGCACAGCAGTTTCGAGGATCCTACTTTGTTCCAGGATCATTCCAGGGCCAAGGATCCTCCTTTGTTCCAGGATCATCCCAGGTTCACGGATCCTCCTTCGTTCCAGGATCATCCCAGATACCAGGATCCTTACAGATGCCAGGATCCCTAAAAAGTTTGCAAACAGGAAGTCTAGATGTCCATCAAGGGGACTTCATTCCAATGCAGACCATTGCTTCCACTGGTCCCTCCGTTGTTCCAGAATCCCAGCAATATGGATTCCCTAACTTGAACCCAATGGGAGGTAACACTTTAAATAATTATCCTACTACTAACCTTGGATTCATGCAGGATACAGGTACCATCATGCTATGGCCAGGGAATTACAGAAACTAAAGGACATGATCTCAAGTGTTCCAGGGTAGTCAAGGCCTATCCCGGAGATTGCAGATGGAAGCCACAAGGTATCTCGTTTTGCACCACCAATTTGTGATGCAGAGGTACCCAAAAGGTTCCATATCCCTACCATGAAGTTGTATGATGCACAACGGATCCAGAGGAGCATATAGCACAATACAGGGAGAGGATGGAGATCAATCCTATCCCAGAAAAATTGAAGGAAGCATGCCTATGTAAAGGATTTGGATCCACTCTTACTGGATCAGCTCTTAAGTGGCTGCTAAGTCTTCCACCTTACTCTATTACTTCATTTGCCAATTAGTTAATTTATTCAATAACCAATTCTCTTGTAGTAGAAAATTTGAAAAATTAACTAGTGATTTGTACAGGATAACTCAAAATAATAATGAGTCATTAAGGGATTATATAACTAAATTTAGTAAAGAATCCTGGACATTCCCAACTTGGATATGGCTACGGCTGTTGAAGCCTTCAAAATGGGACTGCTTAGGATTCATTATTCTATGATGATCTTGTTATGACACCATGCAGGAATTTAGATGAAGTAAGAA